>NW_015378076.1:0-171320 GCF_001204775.2 Aspergillus nomiae NRRL 13137
AAAAGAAATTCAATTCTTGTTGATCTCGATATAATCTGAAGAAACCGTGCTCCCTAGAGAGGAGAAGCAGGATCTTCTCGGTAGGCTATTGGAGAAAAAGCGATGGGCCACCCGTAAAAGATACATAAGATCCCGGCCACCTTGTATGATTTTCCGAAGGGCTTTCCGGTTATAGCATAAACCTAGTTGTTTGTACCACATTCTGCGAGCCGAGGCTTGTATCTGAGTACCATGTAAGAAGAGAACTGCAGTATAGCTGAAATAGGCAATATGGAAGGAATATTGAGTCTTCAAACGTGAAGATAGTTAGCACATCGAAAGTCAACCTCTACAATCCGAGCGACGACAGCGTACACCGCAACCGCTCTACTCTACTCTTGGCAATAGCCGTCAGCTCGAGGGTTCTAAATAGCCTGATGGTTCGGTCAGCGAAGGCCTGTGACGGCGAGGGGCGGGAATATAACACCTATAATTGACTACGCAGTCCGAGATGACGTGAGCTTAGTTACTTATGTCGAGCTTCTTTTGGCATGCTTTCACAGTAGTGTTCCTCGCTTCTCAATCTATGCTTCGATTTTTTCAATATAGAGAGTGGTAAGATGGCCCTACAGGCTATTAGTCTTCCTGGGCATCTGATATACCGATATAGCAATGGGTCTGACCAGAATGACGGCTCGGAAAGCCCTTAGGTGCCAAGGGTTATGTTTCTAGTATATATCACGATATACAAGCATCTCAAACACTTAGGACTCTATTTTGAAAGATGGTATATCTCTTCCATCCCAGGTGGACTCCTTGGCGTACTGTAGAGACTGGATCAATATCACTCTGGATATATCAAGAATAGAAAATACCTGGTATAGGTGACGGATTCCCAAAAGAGCTATGAAACTAGGTCTCTAATACTACAATATTCAATCATCTTTTACTAGAGCTTATGATATAACACAACCCTATCTATACTCCGGACGGCCCACGGGAGAAAATATATACCAATTACCACACTTTATGTATGAAAGGCTTGACAGGCATTAGGGCGCTTCTGACGAATGTTATATTGTCTGCTTATTTGTCCTAGGAAAAGCAGCGAAATTTAAGACAAAGGGGGTCAGAGCACCTAAAAAAGATATTGTCCAAGTTTCCCTTGTCCTTATCACGTCGGAAACGATATGGATTTGCTCATACCAGCAGCATGATAGGCGTTGGTATTTTGGATGTTAGCCACTTTATTTTTTTTCCCTTCGTCTTTTCTTTCGTTAGCTAGTCATTCTCGATCCACGGATGCCGTCTTGTTTCTTGGATGTCTTTGAGTTGTATCCATGGGAATGTTGGGGGACAACGCATTCATCATCTAGACCAGGACTCCACGAGCGGTCTAGAGATTGATTGGAAACCCTGCGGGATCATGCACCTGAATTCTCAGGTTTCATTGGTTCCTTGCGGGTAAGGCCCCATCTCGAGTGCAGATCCCGCCGCCGACGGTCCAGAAGAGCCAAAGAAACGCGGCCACTCAGCACTGGCCAACCATAGCCTACGACGCGTGCACACGCAGAACCTCAACTTCCAACTTGTCCTCAACATCTTCCCTCTCCTCGTTTTTCTCCCCACACTCTGTGGCTTTTGGTCACTTGTATAGCTCTACCGGGGGTCATGCGCTTGGATCGTTGAAGGAGACTGGAGGACTTGGATCATTTGAGTGTGTATCGAAAGTTTGGAACCAGCCTATCTACTGCGCTCGCCCGAGTAAGTACTTAATTATTCATATCGGTCTTTCATAGATCGATACGGTACCCACTAGTTCTTAAGTTCGACAGTCATCTCTGAAGATATCAGACCATCTGCTTGTGATATTTGATTAGGATTATCAGATCTGGCTGATCACACCTCGTGGACAATCATGGGGATGCTAACGTTCGCCCGCTTTCTTACTAGACCCTATCCTCACTATCGTGACGGCCCGACGATATTCTCTTTCCAACAGAAACTCATCATGGAGGACGGCGCTTCCTACTCGACTGGCGACTCGCCTGATCTCCATGCGATCCCAAGTGATGACATGTTGTCGGACTTGGACGAAGTTGCAGGTTCCTCCGATAGTTTTTATTCGCCGTCTGGTACCCCGAGAAGGCCTTCCTTCTCTTATCAGGATGATTGGGAGACTTTCCCCCCGTTGGATAAGTTAACGGTCTTCGACTTGCTCGACAACTTCTCGCTGTCTCAAAGACTCGAAAAGCTACAGCATACTATCAATATGCAGAAAGAAAAGATGAAAAAACAGCGGGAGAAGTTAAAGTACACCTCCGCAACCGCAAAGGATCGCGTGGTGGGAGAATGGAAAAAGCGCGTTCCTACTGCAGACGAGCAGCTTGACAAGTATCGCCGCCGTATGAAGGTCGGTGTTGAGCGACTGGGGAAGCAGTGGAACGCAACCGCCACCGTTACATTACGTGAGAAAATCTCGTTTATTGCCGGTGTCCTCAACATTTTCTTCAGTGGCTATCTCATTGGAGCCCATCCGGAGTCGTTCTATATCTGGTTCACCATACAGCTGGCCTACTTCATGCCGATTCGATACTATAGATATCACGCGAAAGGGTATCATTACTTTTTGGCTGACCTCTGCTATTTCGTCAACCTGCTATGCATGCTGAGTATCTGGATTTTCCCAAATTCCAAGAGGCTCTTCATTAGCGCGTACTGTTTGACTTTCGGAAACAACGCTGTCGCGATTGCTATGTGGCGGAACTCTCTTGTGTTTCACAGTATGGACAAGGTCGTGAGGTAAGAGTCATGTCCCTACACCTCCGGAGCACTATCTTATTAACTGACCGGTTTCGCAGTCTGTTCATTCATATTATGCCACCGGCAGCCTGGCATTGCCTCGTTCACTTGACCTCTGCGGAGACCTTGAAGGAGAGGTTCCCAGCGATCTACGATATCAAGTTCAGTGAGCCCGGATCGCCGGACCACTTTTCGCTCCTGTCTATGATGATCTGGGCGACAGTACCCTATACGATATGGCAGTTATCCTATCATTGCTTTATCACCGTGCGGCGTGCCGAGCAGATTGCCGCCGGACGCCCGACTAGCTTTACATGGCTCCGCAAATCGTATGCGAAGGCCTGGATTGGGAAAATAGTCTTAAGCCTGCCCGAATCGTTACAGGCTCCTGCCTTTATGCTGATCCAATACTTCTATGCGCTTTTGACGATGATCCCATGTCCGCTTTGGCTATGGTCCCGCTGGGCTAGCGGTCTTTTCCTGACCGGTCTTTTCATTTTGAGCATCCACAACGGCGCCACCTACTACATTGATGTTTTTGGCAAGCGGTTCCAGAAAGAACTGGAAGCGTTGAAAAAGGATGTCGCACGGTGGCAGTCTTCTCCTGAAGGCACGGCTAGCCCGACTATTCTGACATCAGACAGCGCTGTTGCCACTGGGGCGCATATCATGGATGATTCTAAAGGTATTGCAAAGAATGGAGGGTCCGACAAGGCAAGCATTGATAAAATTCCTCTGCTTGACTCTAGCGTGACCGCGAGCGGCATCGAAGAGGCTGCTTCCGGTTCCCCAACAGTGCGCGAGAGAAAATAGACTCTCAGTTCGAATTACTCGTTTAGATGTTGTCGCTAGCGTTTCACCCTATTTTTGACCAACTTGAGAATTCTTCACATGTGCAATCTTGAATTAAATGATACCCAACTCACTAACCAGTCGTTCTTTGCCACCGTCTTTCACGAGACACGCTTCTCATATCCAGATACGCTTTTGTCTCATAGCTGAAGCCGCATATGTTAGTCTTCCTTATTATATATATATATTACCATAGAGCGCTGAATAATATTTTCTTTTTCTGTTTATCATTGAGTCCGTCTCTGGTTTTGGTGAGGGTTGGCCCCGGTGGTTTGTTGCCGCCGAGGAAATCGGAAAAGCTTATTGCGACCCGACTTGATGAGATAAACTCCGGCGGCGACAAAATGTAAACTCCGAGTATCGCTGTCACGTGAACGACCGTTTCTGGACTCCAGAACTCCAAGACACATCATCACTCCTTAGATATTCCTGCCAGTTCCATTTGTGTTATCTGCCTTGTGTGAAATCATATAACTTGCTGTATCATTTTGGTCGAAATTGTTGTCCCTGCATCTTATACTCACTTGCTCTTTGGAGCACCTCCTTTCCAACGCCTCCCGTTATGTCTGTCAGCATTCGATCGGCTAGACTTGTGCGCAACAATGCTGCATTGCGCCCCAGTTTGATCGGTACGCTTGTGTCGCTACTGCCTGCGTTGCTTTTACGTCCTGGTATTGCTGAGAGGACCACCTTGTATGACTAACAATCATTCTTAACCAGCCCGGCCACGCTTCACTGGCGCATTGGGCGCATCTTCAGCCGCCAATCTCCGCATTAATGGCCGAGGCCTCCCATCTCACATACAAGCCTTGGCAATTCTAGTCCCTCACCGTGGGTACTCTACAGAGCAATCAACTTCTACCTCGTCCTCATCGAGCTTTCCTCCGCCCGGCTTCAACGCCGAGCAAGCGAAAAAGCCCATCGTCTCAGAGCCTGCCAAAAATGACCAACAGGTTGTTCCTAAACCTGAATTACCAGTTACCCCGAAGAGCGATGCTCAGAGCAGCAAAGATAAGTCAGGTAACGCAGGAGCAGTGAAGGAGGCTGCTGAGGAGAAGAAGGAGCAAAAGAAATTGACGATTGGGCAAAAGATCAAGAAGGAAGCCCAGCACTATTGGGATGGCACCAAGCTTTTGGCCACGGAGGTCAAAATTAGTTCCAGACTAGCATTGAAGATGGCAGCGGGCTATGAGCTGAGCAGAAGAGAACACCGACAGGTTCGCTCCCCATCCTCCTGCCTCTACTTTCATGCCTGGCCATGCTAATTGCTCAATGCATTTAGCTCCAACGAACGGTGAAGGATCTTGGTCGCCTGGTTCCATTCTCTATGTTTGTGATCATCCCTTTTGCGGAGTTGCTACTCCCTGTGGCTCTCAAGTTGTTCCCTAATATGCTGCCGAGCACGTACGAGGGACAGAAAGCTCGCGAGAAGAAGGCATTGAGCCTGAGCTCTACACGGAAAGAGGTTTCTGCTTTCTTGAAGGATACACTCAAGGAAAGCGGTCTTCCTGTGACTGCTGCTACTGTCAAAAATGACGAGTTCGCAGAATTCTTCAAGAAAATTAGGACCACCGGAGAAGCACCTTCGACCGAGGATGTTATCAAAGTTTGCAAGGTTTTCAAAGATGACCTGACTTTGGACAACTTGTCTCGGCCTCAGTTGGTTGGCATCTGCAAGTACATGAACCTGAATTCGTTTGGTACCGATGCCATGCTCCGTTACAACATCCGACACCGCATGCGGCAGATCAAGCGCGATGATCGCGCTATCTTCTACGAGGGGGTTGAATCTCTTTCTGTGCCAGAATTGCAGATGGCATGTGCCTCTCGTGGTATCCGCACCCATGGTGTTTCTCCTGCTCGTCTGCGCGATGATATCTCGACATGGCTCGACCTTCGTCTCAAGCAAGGCGTCCCATCTACGCTTCTTGTTCTGAGCAACGCATATGTGTACGCGCAGGGTGGCAAAGAGACAGAGATGTCATCTCAGATCGAAGCTCTTCAGTCGGTGCTGTCCAGCATTCCTGAAGAGCTGTTCCATGAAATTGAACTCGAGGTGCACAATGCCGAGGGTGCCGCCACGAACAAGCAGCGTCTTGAGGTCATCAAGGAGCAGCAAGAGCTTATTGAGGAAGAGAACGAGCAGAACAGCGAGAACGAGGAGAAGGGCGTCGCCGCGCCTAAGGATCATGAGGATATTGATGATAAGGAAGAGGTCACCATCGAAGCCAAGTATCAGGGCCAGTCCGGCGAGGCAGCCGAGGCTGTGGCCGAGGGCGAAAAAGTAGAGGAGGCGCAGTTGAGAGACCCATCGACCCAGGCCAAAGAAGGAAAAAAGGAGACGACCTCCGCTTAAGGACTCCCCGGATTTGCACGGCATGACATAGACTTTTCCTCCATCTGCTCTCCCTCCCACTCTTCTTCTTGCTTGTGTTATTCTTGATACGATAGACTACTTTCTTGTTTAATTTGCTTGATCATGGTCCACTGGCCTCTGCGGCTAGTTCTTATCTGCCCTTTGTCATATTACATGTACCATTTTATCATTATTTAGTGATGTCTGGCTCAATAGACACCTGGACACCATGTGGAATATACCTGCTTTGATGTGCTTCGAACAAAAGGGTGTAGCCTGAAACAAGGATGGTACAAAGGATACTCATAGACCAGAAGTATCATTTAGTTCTGCTTTTTGGCATCATGAATGCCGTATGCATAGTATGCCACCATGTTGCGACGGAACAGTATACGAGGCTCTGCTGTCATTTACATCCATCGGCTGCTGACCATCGATTCTCCACTATAACCTCGGCAAATCGTAGTATGTTGACGGATCGTCTTCACTAGCATAATACCGACCCTCAGCGCAAGCTAGTTCATATAGAACTAGTATCAACATCGATCGCTTCTGCCATGCGAAGTCAAGCGATCACTCGGATCATCCTGAGACCTCGCAGTTTTAGCACTCAACACCCGAGCCACGTACAGAAAATGCCACGTCTGAATGCCGTCTCTCAGGTATGTCAGACTATTCAAGACCCCATCGTTCCATTTTAATGCAGAAAGAAGACGGTTTAGATCAATCCCATAACGCTGGTCTTCTGTATTGTATTAATTCCCATCGTACCATGTGTGATCATCATCTCCATATTCCGCACCCCTGTTTTGTTTCCCCGCATAATCTACCGAGGGGATGACGTATTCGAGCTAACAACAGTATTCCCGCTCATGCCAACAGGATGCGATTGATCGTTTGAGATCGTATAAGCCTCCACCGACCAATTATGAGATGGTCCCGTTGTCACGACGAGCGGCGGTTTTGCTGCTGCTGTATGCGGATCCTAAGGGGGATCTCCGGGTAGTTCTTACGATGCGGGCAAAGACTCTGAGTTCGTGTAAGTCATCCACAGACTGGGTATATCTCATGATGTGCATACAATGAAACAGATCGAAATATCAAACGACTGACTTCTGTTGTATATAGACGCTGGTCAAGCGGCGTTACCTGGTGGTAAGAAAGCCTGAACACAATGACCAACAACATGTATCACTAAACCAACACCAATCATATTAGGCAAGGCCGATTCGCTAGAGGAAACCCCATTTCAAACAGCGCGACGCGAGGCGCATGAAGAAATTGGTTTGCCAGATAATGACCAATCGCTTCCTCAGCCCTTTGTCGTGGAGCATCTCTGCGAATTGCCAGCTAACCTTGCGAGAACAGAGCTTGTGGTCCGCCCATGTGTGGCATTACTCCACTCATATGATGAGAAGACCGGCCAGAATGCTGACCCTGAAGTGACATTAATCCCGAAATTGGATGCCAGGGAAGTTGCGGCGGTGTTCACGGCGCCATTTCACAATTTCTTACGCATGAGCGATGAGGATGACTGGGGTGGAAGTCCATCGGATTGGTATCAAGGTGCTTGGACGGAGTGGCACCAGTCAGATTGGCGCAGTGAGCATAACGCCCCTCCTGAAAGATATCCTCCCATTTCTCTACCTGTCTGCCGTTACTGACTAAGTAGTGCACCAATTCTTCGTCCCTGTTCGGCCTCAGTCAGTGGTCAAACCTCGCACTGCCAACCAACGACAGAAAGATGCTGTCAATGCCCTGAACGAAACGGAAAAGCCTGGTGTGCTGACTCGTTATCGGGTTTTTGGAATGACGGCTCGAATGCTAGTGGATGTTGCGCGGGTCGCATACGCAGAAGAGCCGGAGTTCGAACATAACAGCCACTTTGGTGATGAACGTCTTATCGCCCAGTTGCGGAAAATGGGACGGTTAAGTCCTCTCCGAAAGTCTGGGGATATTCTTACACGAGAGGATATGGAGAAAGCTGCCAAGCTCAGCTAGTCCAACCGATGTATCCGTATGTTGCATGTACCTACAGTGTGAACAAGTTAATACAGAAAGGTGCTCACACTTTAGGGGAAGCATCTTAAGATTAGGGTCAATAATACTAGCATTGCCCCTTCCCGAAGGAGCATGGGGCTCAAATGAGATGTACCAGTGCCCCTTCCATATTCAGTCCCAGATACTATATATTCCGGTGTCGTGTTTGATCACACCACGAATATGAATCTTCCATCATCCACCATTCCCTCCTAAATACTATCGTATCCTCTACCGTTATATCACTTATACTTAGAATCAATCCGTTCGCTTCATACACACCAATTTTACTAAAACAATCGTCCAGATGCCACGCAAGAGAACAATCCACAGCCTCCCACTGAATGTTCGCTATGAGATTTTCATACTTGCTATGACACCTTCTCATGCCGAATGGCTCGACCATCCAATAATCTACTTAGATTACCTCCGAACGAAGAAGGTCGTCTGGATGGACCCAGAGTCAACTTATTACAATCTCAGGCTCTCAGACAAAGTGTGCGCCTGGGTAGCCAAGCGGGCTCTATTCTCCCACTTTGTCTTCGTGTTCGCAAGTCCTTGGCCTATGGAACTACCACGCGACCTTGGGCTGAATATAAAACACATCGCCTATCGCCCGATGAAGTCTGGGCGCCTTTCCTCACATGTTGCCAACCTGGTTGCCATTCGTCGACAGTTAGAAAGTCTCAGCACAGTACACATTGTGATCCCACAGGAGTTGAAGAGAATCTCGCAGCACATTACGACTGATGTCAGGGCATTGAAATATGTTGCCCTCATTTTCCTCATGCGCTATCGAGTCGCTGTCGTCGGGCAGGCTGAACAGGACGGGAATTGGGACGTTCGAGCCGAGATGGCCTTAGAGCCAGTAAGGGATGCACTGAGGGGGATAAAAGGATACCGGCATCTTAATATGTTCTACCACCCTCATGGCCAGCCTGTGCGGAATGCACCCACTCGGTTTCGCGGTACGGATATGCTGTGGACGAGGAAGGAAGACCTTGGACTGCTGGTTAACCGTAAACCGGTAGTTTCCCAGCTTGCAAACATGGCCATTATACTAAGAATGCGGTTATATTTATCACTCGTGAGTACTTATAGCGGCCTTTAGGAGACAGGGCTTATGGCTTCTGTAGGGTAGTTTGTTTTTGCTAGGATAGCTCTGCTTTGTGATGTATCTTCATGTGCAATTAGGGCTGTGGTCTGGCATTTTGCGATGCAGAGCTCTAGTATGGTAATTGCTATCATAATTCATGCCGTGTTGCTGAATTCCCATCAAATCGAAGTTCCTTACTTCCTTCGGTATACGCATAAAAAGCGAGTAGCCTGAACTGGTAGTTGGCTAGGCCAGAAAGTTAGGGAGGTGGAGGTTAGAAGCTTGGAAAAATAAGAGGAAAATAGGAACTTGCTTGATTCACTTGAGATTTTGCTTGTCATGATCGACTGGTGACGTACTTATATTTATTCATATGCCTTAAGTGTACATTGGTATCTATCCAATAAAGAGAAGCGAAAGGAAAAGATAAGAAAGAGTGCGATGAGAGGAAGTCGCACTATGGAGCTGGGTCAGTCAAATGTTCTACTACTCGGAATCAACAAATAGTCCCAGTAACTTCACTAGTACCCTTGAAACGCAAGCGTCTGATGCCCCTGAGGGATATTGTTCCAGAATCCGGTCTGGGTATTTTGTCCAGCAGTTTGTGCAGAGATATGTTGGGCAAAATAACCTGGAATACACGACCCAGTGGCATTGATGTCTTTCGGTGCATATACTCGATTGGCCTCATTAGACGACAGCATAGACGAAGCCAGGTCGGAAGAATATGTCGTTAGGCTACTCTCCAAGGAACTCTTTCGACTAATAGAGGGAGTTGAAAGTGGGGATAAAGGAGCACAGGCGATTTGACCCAGCGGCGGTCGTACTGGCTGATTGTGCTCGGTGGAGGGATGCACGCCGCTGTCATAGCTTGACTTATGACTCTCGGACATGTTGGAAGCATCTTGCTTAGACTTGACAGCAGGATTGACCAGGTGATTGGAGTGGTCGCTGGGTGAATTCTCATGCAGTTCGGCGTCAGTGCCATTCTCGGCCAGATGGACATGGGAGACATGGATAATAGTGTCGCCGCCTGCTTCAGTGGTTAGTCTTGTCAAACATTCTAGTAACGAAGCATGCCAAGGGAGCCATACTGATTTTGCCGTCTAGGTAGAGCTCTTCCATCTCTCGAACATAGTAAATCTCATCCAATACACGCAACCGCTCTGCCGGCATGATCTGTCGCCGTACGTCTTGTCCGGCATCTTTGAGCTTATCTGCCGTTATCCCATGGCTGTCTTTCAACTCGCACAGAATATGTACAAGAAGCCGGATTCGCTCTGCAAAAGCGGACTGAGAATCAGCATGCTGCTTTCGATGAAAGCGACTGGAACGAGTATGTCCTACCAGCTTTCAGAAGATGATCGGGCTCCCTATGTGTGACACCCGTAGGCCACCATTTTGGCTTCGTCAATTCTGGATCTACTCGCTGAGACGACCCTGCAGTAGTCTTTCGTCCATTGTATGGGTGGTTGACTTGCTTTCGGGGCTCGACCAGTTTGACGAAGGCCTTTGCAATTGCTCTGCAGTTAAGCTGTTGGAAATTCTCAAATGCTTTCTCATAGTAAGTCCGTAAAAGATCCTTTTGCCCAAGTCGAAGCGCTGTCCACCTGATCGTTGCGCCAGGAGAATCCGAGTCCGAATCACGACGGACATCGGAGCTCACGCGTCTGAGGTTCCGCCTATGACGCTTGTTCTGCAATGACTGCCACTCGCAAGGAATTAACTCAGGCTGATACCAGGGTGCCTGATGCTGGTGGGGATGATGTTGTTGTAGAGTAAAGGGAGTGTTGGATAAGAAGGGTTTGACCTCGCCGTCCATGTGACCCACGGAATCTGCCGCAGAACATCATCCTGGTTATTACTATGTTCTTCTTATGATATCCCCATCGACTACCACTTCACTTACTGGCATGATAACTTTGCAAATCGGGCTGCCATCCGACCGTGGCCGATTTAAGAAACCTCTCCTTAACGTCGTGCGTGAAGATAGATTTCTCATAACTTGCGATGGAAGATGAAGCTTCCACGCCGAGCTCTCCATTGCGGTTGATGTATAACAAAGCGAAGTGTGGGTAAGGGAAGTTGAATGTTGTCGTCTGCGAGCATTCCTATCCATGATATCATATGAGACTGTGATGCGTCCGATTCAGTAGGGGGGCTTTTGTTCATACCGGTGCCTTCGACCGAGTCATGTCGTGATATGGAATTATCTGCGGTTGCTCTTCTTCCTTCGCAGCCATGGGCTGACCTATCGCATCCATGCTGTACTCTGGACTGGTCATACTCACTATACGAGATAAGTAGTATCTCGCCGAGGGCTGTTTCTGTTTAACGCCACTTATTGCTGGTATAGTTTGAATGAAAGTAAATGCTCGGATAACAACGAGAATTGACTATTATAGGGAGACAAAAAGGGACAGCTAGGTCATGAGGTGTCTTCAGCAATTTAGGATTTCAGGGGGCTCATTGAAACCATATCTACGGTCGAGAAGCAGCCAAATATTATACGGCGAGGAAGAACAGTGCCCTTATTGGAGTGCGTGGCCAAGAGTGAAAAAAGTACGATGCTAAATGAACAATGGGTTATGTCAACACGACTGTGGCTGTTACAATTGACAAACTAATGCAAGGAAAACAAATACCTACAGAAGATCGAAGCCACAAACTATACACCTAAGTTTTTATTAATCTATTAATGGGGACTGGGCTCCATACTTGTGCATGACTAGGACATCATTTCCCCAAAAAAGAAACCAAAGGTTGAGGCAGTTCATGGCGCCAAATGCTGCCAAGTCATACCAGAAGCATCGATGATGTCGTGTTCACAGACATAGGGATGAAATGACGTGCTGTTATTCCCAATACCTGACAGCTTGGTGACCTGAATTACCTTCCTTATTTGGGCGATGACCAAATGAACCATTCAGTCTATGGGAGCGGAAGCTGCATGCACCGATACTAATGTATATTCCCATTATTTCGCCAAAAGCAACAATGGCCTGGACCATTCTGAACCACTAGTGTGTTCTATTTTGTTGATAAACGAAGATCAAGCCAGCCTCATAGACCAACACCAATAGCAGAGTGGTTGAGCCTAACTCTAATCAGACTATGTTTGGTCAACGGAATGATGATCTTCAAGTACGGGTTCTGACAGAGTGGTAACCCAAGTATATGCCTCTGAGATGAAGCATGGACATCCTCGACTGGCCGAGTTGACGAGGGTTCTACAAGCAACAAGAGGACTGGTGCACACACACACACACACTAGAAAGGCATTGGTTCAGCACCATTTCAACCAATCATCTAACCCGTCAGTTGTCTGGAACAGCCTGTCTGACACGATAGTGCGGGCTTTGACTTTCTCAAAGGATTGCCCTCAAATTTCCGCGGCACTGATGCCCTATTCCAAGTGGGCGTCACATGGTCCAGGAAAGATCTGAACGTCAACTTGAATGGAAAGAGGCTAACGCGACCTGTTTCTAGTGTCTCCACAAGGCCCGCTCCATAGCTCGGTAATGGCGCTGGAGATCCTTTCAACCAGCGACTAAAGCCTTTCTTTTGAGACGTTATGAAAGCCGCTAAACTGGAGCTGCTCCTCGACATGCTACGTTCTGGAACCATGGTCCATTACCCGCCAGTGGGATTAACTCCTTTCGTACCGACTCAACGTCAGTTGGGTTCAAGGCGTGACCTTCCACCAAGACCCTGTACGAAGATTGGACATCAAAGTTGCAGCTTGACCGCCGATCATTTCAATAGAGTTCATCCAAAAACGATAGCAATTCGAAAATGTTGCAATGGTGGGCGATGCAGGAGAAACTCTGAGTGTTGACATGTGTGATAGATACCGTTTTTTGGCCAGTAAAATGAAATGGCCCGAGCGTAGCCGAATATTCATTCTTACCATGAACGATACACACTGCAGCAGTTGGCTCCTTTGTTCCCATGTATTGTTGGGGAGAGACACAAATTGTTTCACCGGCCCACGGAGAATATATCCGATCATCACCATTGGATGCGCTCATCTCCGGCGAACCCCGACTGCGACATTTATCGAGGCAGCTGAAGGACCAAAGGGAGAGGAAAAGCAACCTGAGGTCCTGGACAGGTTACACGAATTTGACCACAGTCGATAGAGTGGTCAGCGGTGGCACTCGGAACATTCCTGCAGATGGTGACCAGGGGGTTAAGCCAAATGGAAGACCAAGCAGTAAATATCACCTCTCTTTTGCGGGGAAAGTCGATGGTGATTGCTTCGCTTTTACAAACGTCCACATTTTTTTCCTTGTTTTTTTTCACTTAATTTGATTGATGGACCGAATTACTACGACGATGTTATGACAGGGGAGTCATGGCCACCAAAGACAGCCACGTACGCAAGCATCAAATGGTGGGCACTGTACAGGATGGCTTGCAGATTGGTGACCCGAGCGACACCTTGGTAGCGTTACAAACTGACAGTTAGAAATCACGACGGCTGCAGAGCTTGGGCACTTTTGGTGCCTTGCCAGACACTGTTGGGTTGGCTTATTTCCAAACTGTGCTCATAGAATGCCAGTCAATACGAGATAAAACTGCCAATCACCCATCTTCTGATAGTATGGTTATCAGCAGCATTAGTGCAGCCTGAGCACCGACAGAAATCGATTAATCTATTGGGGCCTGGATACCTGTATTCTGGCCCTCGAGTCCGAGCCAACTTATTGGCCCGTGGATTTATGAGATATCGAACACACTAACGCAGATCGTCGTGCTTCCACACCGACCATTCGATGAATAACCTCCTGGATATTGTCGTTGCACTAGTTTAACGATGAATTCCGCTGGTACGGACGCAACCGGTCGATGCATCCTTATCGAGAATCTTGCCCCTGTACGAAGTACAGATGACATTCAATACTTAATTTATCCCACAGTACACTATTGCTGTCGCATTGCTGATATTGATGCAAATGTCCTGTCTATTCGCGCTTTGACCCTTACCGACTCAGCTTACGATGACAGCCATAATTTCCAATGGAGAACATGACTAACAACCACGTACTTCTCTCTGGAAAGTGCTGTTGACGTGATTCGAAGCGTTGCCGCCATGAAATCCTTCGCCGATACTTACCATATTCCAAGCCTACGGGGGAGATTCGACGGTTCCCAGCACAAAACTCTATCTCTGAGGATCGACCTCGCACTGATCTGCATTCATTAAAACGCGTATCCGGGGAAGATGATCCTTTGCCTTGGAAATGGGAGGCTCACCATATGAAACCGCACCAAAATCCAAGAGACCTCCCCACAAGGAGGATCTCGCTCTGACAATTGCTCAAGTCGGTCCCCTCATTAGTCGTTCCTGGCGGTATTCCGTAACGGGGGTTACATCCAGGTGGATCTCATCTCATAATCAAATGTATCTAGCTAGGTTCTATCCGGATTTGCGATGCATATAATCGTCAATTCCGCTGCACTCGGCGCATTCAGAGTAGGTTACGGAAAGCGCGACTTCCATGTACCCCTAATAGATTGAAGAAGTGCGCAACCACTCGGATGGCGAACCTCCCAAGCTCCACTGCCTCATCTGTTCCAGAAGTGGGCCCGCCTCCATACATAGCAACAATCCACAACCGCTTTGTGGCGTACGCCTACCCAGCTGGCAGGATTCGCCGGACACAACCGATCAGTGATCTAGATGCCTACCCACCATTGATCGAGCGCTGATCTGATGGGCACGGAATACAGGCAACCGGAAGGTAAGTTTCCATAGTCTATTGATTCTCGACCCAGAGTATCGGGTCTAATCCGTTCATATCTTCGTGGCGAAGTTTTCCTCCCATCCATTTCGCCTTCAAATTTTAAAGTACCCACACTTCGAGCTCTTTATTTTTATTTTTTATTTTTTGCCCCCAAATTGCCAAGTCCAAAAGGGGCCGCCAAAACGATATTGTCGTATTTGGCAGTCTGGGATCGTCTTTCGTTGCCATCATTATACCGACGGTTCGCGCCCAGCCTCGTATGCATGGACTGAGGAATGCCACTTGTACAGACAATCCACTATACCGAAACATACATAGAAGACTGGGATATCTCCCGAACGCGCTGCGCAGTATCCCGAACTGTCATGAAGTAAGGATGGTAACTACGTACTGCAATAGGATCCGCCTTTCATGTAACTGCAAATGTCCGCCGAGGGAATATACCTTGGACAACCTTCGTAGGAAGCTGAAACGCTCCACGTTATGCTCCGGATGAAATCCAATGCCAGGACCCAGGCCCTCCACGCAACGCAATTCGTGCCTTTCTCATGCCACGGGAGGGTCCAAGCTATTTAATATGTACTCAACCGGTCGGTAAATGTTCGTGTCAACAAAAGTGGAGACTGCCAGGCTTTTAAGGGGGCAAAACTGCGGTTTTGGGGCTCGGTATGGAGTATGAAATCAATTCACAGATTAGCTTCGCTACTGTGCACTGCCACTGTACATCAAAGAAAGCAAATCAATTGCCTACAGCGAACCATTATTCCGTTGCAAGAACCACTAGTATCGTAGCTATGAACCACGAGAGAAAGAATATCAAGAACTATTCTACATATCATCAAGAAAGGACTGTCTCCTTGGTGGCGATCATACCAGTCCGAGTCGTCTAATTATATTTCCGGAGCTGCAAGAGGAACCAAAGTCAATCGCCGCGCCACATGTCAATAGAGGGGAAAGAAAGGCGAAACTCACATCAAGGGTCAAGGATTTACTGCTGTTCTCAGTCTGATCTCGGTAAATTCCAACCAAGGCCTCACTGTTCTGGAAGAGACCAGTCTTCAAACTGATGACGATAAACTGCATACCCGGAGCAGCGTGATCATGAATGTAGTTCGCAATCCGAGCGACATTAGTGTTGTCGAGGGCAGCATCAACTTCGTCCAGCACGAAGAATGGCGATGGCTGGTACGAATGGATGGCAAACAGGAGAGCCAACGCTGCCATGGTTTTCTCACCACCAGATAGGTGCTCCATGTCTCGGAAACGCTTAAGCGGCGGCATGGCATGGTATTTGATACCATCAAGATATGGCTCATCTGAATCTTCGATGTCCAGATACCTATCGAGTGGTAATATCTCATCAGCATAGGCGCAGAAAAACTACATACGAAATCCTCGTAACTTACGCTTGTCCACCTAATGGATAGTTGCTACTCTTTGTCAAGTCGCGGTAGATGGGCTGGATTTGCTCCGATATGTGAGTGAACGCCTTGTTGAATAGCTCTGATCGCTGGCGCATCACTTCCTCGAAGTCCTCCTTGGTCTTTCGAGCGTGTTTTCGCGACTCTTCAAAGTCCTTCTCTGTGCTTCGGAGTTTATTCTCGACACTCTCCAACCGTTCCATTGCACGGGTATTCGGGGCCATCTTGTCGAGTTCACTGTTCAGAGACCGAACTTTATCTAGTAACTCCTCTTCGAGCTTTTCATCGGACTCCTAGGGCGAAGTTAGTATGTATTCTGGAACAGCATAGGGAGCAGAGCCCACCTCTTTGAGTGTTTCGCCGAGAGAGTCGAAATCAGCCTCAATACCATAGTCCTGAACCGTGAAAGCGCCATCAGTGCCACCGTTGGCATCTTCATCAACATCCATTGCGTCAGGATCGGCTGCTTGGACAAGCTCATCAATAGGGAGCTGGTCTAGAGGGTTTGATCCCTCGCTCAAAGGTAGGTCAATATCCTCGAGTTTGCAGCGCCGAAGAAGAGCGTATCGGCTGGATGAGTTACGCTGGATCTCTGTTTCCAATGCATTCATGTTCTTCAATGTAGCTTCCACATCTTTGCTGCGCCTTTGAAGCTCTCTACGATGTTGTGTGAGGTTTTCAGCAGATTGCGCGTAAGATTCCTTCTGCTGCTCGAGACGCTCGCGAAGAATTTCGAGTTCCGCATTATACTCGTCGAGTTGGTTACGGATGCGCTCTTGTTCTTCTTTGAGCTCTTCAATCATATCTTGATCACGCTGGTGTTGAGTCTGCAGACTGGCAATCCGATCAAGAGTGGCCTGAAGACGCTGCTTCTCAAAACTGAGCTGATTCTCAATTCTGCTCTTTTGGGTAGTAAATTCAAGCTTCTTCTGGGCAGCCTCTTCATGCAAGGAGCCCTGTTGAACTTCATATTCACGAATGTTGCTGTAGCCAAGACGCTTGCAGAATTTACGATAGACCTCATCTTCAACATTGCTGACGGTTTCCTGGGATGTCGCGATGGTCTGTTCAAGCTCCGCAAGCTCTTCTTGCTTCTCCACGTACTTGGGCCTCACCTCCTCGAGCTGGCGCTTGACAAAGTCCAATTCACTGTGCTTGCTTTGAAGGTTCCTCTCAAGCGCCTTAAGCTCCTCTTGGGCATACGCCAAGCGCTGTTCAAGACCAACCAGCTCTCCTTGCAGCGTTTCCTCTTCGGTACCCCGACGATGGCCCTTGGGCAGATTGGCAAGGTCGGCCATCAATTTGTCCTTGAGCTTGAATAGATTCTCTACCTCGGAATCTTCCCAGCGCTTCGAATTCTGCTGAGGGCCTCGGCCACCAGTCATCAAACCACCCTTGTGGATAACTGTACCGTCGAGAGTAACGGCCTTTGCATCCACATGTTTTTCGTAGCAGAGATACTTGGCTGTCGCCAGGTCATCACACACAATGGCGTTTCCGCATGCATAGCTGATAGCTCTGGCCACAGAGTCATCATAATCCACTGTTTCAATTGCTGGCCGCATTCCTCTGTGCATTCCCTTCAGGTTAGAATTGAATGCCTTAACTTGGATAGTCTCCAGAGGAATAAAGGTAGCCTGGCCGGCTCTCTGATCACGAAGATGTTGGATACACTCCTTGGCAGTCTTCTCGTTATCGACAACAATCGCATCAAAGTGGCGTCCAAGAACAGTGCTCACAGCGTCAGCGTATTTTTTCTGTTTCGGCTTGCATAGGTCACTGACACGGCCTTTCACGCCAGGAAAGATACGCTTCAGGGTCGAGATCAGCTCCTTTGTTCTGATCTCCCTCTCAGTCTGCTTCTTGCCGTCATCAGCTTCAAGAAGTTTCTTTAAGACAACCTGGAGCTTCTCCTCAAGTTCAGTCCTCATCTGCGAAACACGCAGCCGTTCGGAAGTGAGTGCGTTCAACTCCTTCTTCTTGCGTTCGATATCTTTAGATGTAGTTTTGACCGTATCCTTGATAGACGATCTACGCTCAGTCAAGGAGCTTGTATCTGATTCTAAGGTCTTGAGCTGCCACTCGGTGCTTTCGAATTTGCTTTTCAGGCTGTTGTAGGCTTCGGCGTCAGTCTTCATTTGGCGTCGTAAGTTGTCAAGGTTCAATTGCTCTGCAGATGATCGCTTGTTGACTTCCTCTTTAAGTTTGTTGTATTCTTGCTGATCAGCCTCGCTCAGTTGAACGCCTTGTTTGGTCATTGTCTTTTGCCACTCTGTTTCCCACTGGGATTGGGCCTTTTCAATGACCTTAAGGTCTTTCTCGAGCCGCTTGGCATTGGCTGATTGCGAGTCTCGCTCCTTGCCAATCTCCGCGATGCGAGAGGCAAACCGCTCTACCTTTTTCATAGTAATGTCGACTTTCTCGTCAATCGGAACCAACTCATTAGCGGCTTCCTCGATATCCTTCTCTTTCTTCGTGATATTCTTCTCAGCCTTTGCTACCTCTCGACCAACACCCGCGTGCTCCTTCTTAGCATCCTCGACATTCTTTTCGTATTTCTCAACACCGCGGCGGTATTCCTTCAATTCATCTTGGTACTTCAAGATCTCTGCACTGGAGTCGTCGATCATGCGCTGGAAATGGAAGAGCTTCCAGAGGATGTGAGTGATGATAGCTTGGTCGCGCTCCTCCGCTTTACGGGCATAATTCTCGGCTTCCCGCTTCTGTTCTTGGTATTGCTTGATCTCGGAATTGATGGCTCGCCGACGGTTGAGTTGGACTGTCTGTTGCTCCGCAGCCTCCTCTGCCTCTGCTTTGAGACGTTCGTACTCGGCCTTGTATTCCAGACTTCCAGAAATCTGCTCAATCAACCGGGTAAGATCCTTCGGAGACTGCGACGCAATCGCTTCAACATCACCCTGGAAGACCAAGAAGTTGCGCGCCCTAATCAAGATATTCTCCGCCTCAAGCGCCTCATTATATTGCTGCGCGGTCACGATACGGTTGTTGATACGGTATTCACTGACTCCCTGGCTCGTAATCGATCGTCGCCATTGCTGTTCCTCGCCGGCATCGTCCTCGTAGACTGCCATAACCCAAGCCGTTTTAGGATCCTTCGATCCGCTGGGGTCTTGTGATTGTTCTCCATCAACTCCATCTTCTGCGTGATCCTGTCCGTTTGGTTCTTCATCGATGACATTACCATCGGCATCAAGTTTCGAGGTGCGCAGGACACGGCCGCGGTAGACAAGATCGCGAAGGTTCGTAGATCGCAAGTGGGAAGACTTGATTCCTAGCACAAAGGAAATAGCATCCATCCTGATATGGTCAGCGCACGTACGTTTCCAGTTGGGCATACGGAGAAGCGCACGAGTTGGACTTTCCGGACCCGTTAGGGCCGATAATAGATGTGAAATAGGCATCGCCGAAAAGAAGGGTATGGTGTCCCTTGTAAGATTTGAAGTCTGTGTGCCAGTCAGCAATCAAGTGTGGATCATGGCCTTCTGAAAGCGCTGCATACTAAAAAGCTCGAGCCTGATGAGCTTCCCCATCTTGCGGCAAGGCAGTCGCTTTTCGGCGACCGCGGTTGCAAGTCTGGAAAGATAAAGCGAAGCGTTGAGAACTGCCTCAGGCGACCCAGAGACTCTGGGGTAAATAACAACTGACCGTCGGGTGTTTGGAGGGGCCCGCGCGATAGTGATCTGGAAGTCGCGTCACAGAACAATTAGGAGGACGCGCCGGGAGGTCACGTGCAACGAACAATACAACCATGATATCGTCTTTATTTCTTTTCATTCGCTTAGACTATGCTCGGTACTGCTACATTTTGTAGAAGAATTGGTTTTATTTATACATGGGAATCTGTTGTACAAGGACAGATCGAGACGCTTCATCAGTTCAGGATGCAAAAAGGCCCCAATCAAGGGTACCAGGAACAGTAACAGTATTAGACGTTTTCAGAATGAACGTCACAATCGGCTGGCTCACAGAGGGCCAACTTGATCACCCAGTCATCTAACGCCTGTAGGTGACCGGGTTGCCAATCACAAGAAAGTCCTGCGATACAAATCCCGCAGAATCCATCCGCATAACACCTTTTTGACCTTCCACTTCCAAGAGGATGAAGTCTTCTTGTGTGAATAATTGCCGGACAGATCGGAATAGTTTCCAAAGGAGCATACTCGTCCTCTTCAAAGGCGCCTTGAAGAAGCTCGTGGTCCCATTTTGAGCGGCCTCTGCATGCTGCATGCGAGCCACAGAGTCGTGCGTCACAACCAGCCGACGAGAAAACGCTATTTGATGAGGTAAAGCATCGAACTCAAATGGCTTCCTGAAAGGGATGAAGCTCCGAACAGTAAAGCGGAGATGGGTCTGTCCGTTAGATTGAACGGCATTGACTGCCTTGATCAGCCGTCCAGTTTTGAAAAGGAACACGGTACCCATGACGCTCATCATGACACAGATACCGCCAAAGAGAGCCTGCTGCCACATTGGGAGAGGTATTATCGGATCGCGAAAGACAACATTAGAGTTGTACACGGAGTAAGCGAAGCAAAATGCTGAAATTCCGTAGGCGCCTAGAACATAGCTGCGATGCGATGGCGCTTGGAAAAGTAACACCTGCCCTTCTTTTGCGACCTTTCGTTCTAATTTTCCGAAACCCTCTGCTCGTCGTCCAGCAAATTTCAGACTTTGCTCGGTTTGTGGAGACGCTTTGAATTGGGGAGGGTTATATTGGGGCTTGGTTTTAACTGCGGCCTTTGTTCGAGCAGCGCTTGAAGTGAAGTATCTCCATGTTGGGCTTGATAGCGACGATCCGGGGGTCATAAAGGTCCTGGGACATTGCGGCGAGAATGCCCTGAAAGCAAAAGATCTTGCAAACATTATGGTGCCTAGTTCAAGGCACCCGGTTAATTAGCATTAGAATACGTAGAAGGATCAAATACGAGGTGGAAATCGCTGAATGCCGGGTGGGCATTGGGCTCCGACAATCCATACAATCTAGAGCAAGGCAATTGCAAGGCACGCATAGGAAAAATGAACTTACCGATAGTTCAATGGAGAACTCCGATAGCTCTCAGCAACAGTGACGGACTAGAATCCGGTGCTCTCCGCGGCAGAAAAATGTTCCCGTCCGGGCGGCCGGTGAAGCTCCCAACAACCTCAACGTCTTTACAAGGTCGGTCTCAGCTTTTGCAGTAAAATCCAGCGTTTATGTCTTCTTACAATTAGCTTTAGATCGCGATATCGCCTCGAGTCACACGATCCACTTGGGATTCCGTGCGGCCCCGTTGACGTGGTGGTGGGTTCTTGATCGTTCCTGTCCCTAGTCCGCCGAATCCAATTACAGCGCCACGGGAGTATCATACGACCGGAGAAAGCACACGACCCAGATTTCATAAAGGGTGATCTTTGTATATCCAGAAATGGCCTCCAGCTTCACTTTGCGTCAAATTCCGGCCGTGCTCGCCAGACGGCAACCACGCGTACTCGGTACCACAAGACGTAAGTTGCCCGCGGGATATCCAAATGAGGGAGATGCTTTCGCAAAGGTGCTTGGAGTATATACACCGTCTGGGACATGTACGCTGACATCGCGTTTGACCGCATTATCTAGGCCTAGCATCTTCTTCTGCCGTTCAGACCCAGAACCCCGCCTACCCGCTGTACCCATCCGTTATCCAGCTCCTTCACGAGAAAGGTATTCCCGAATCGGAAGTTTCGAAGATCCCGGCGTCTGGTCCCAAGGGCCGTCTTCTCAAGGGCGATGTCCTCGCCTACCTCGGCTCTATCCCAGCTGATTATCCCGCCACCCAGCAAGTCCGGTTTGATAAGCTTGCCCACCTCGATCTGAGCAACATCAAGATCGCCGCGCCGCCCAAGCCCGCTGAGCCACAGCCAGTGGCCGAGCCAGTTGCTAGACCTCCACCAACTACCTCCGTAGCCGTCTCGATTTCCCTGGCTACTGTTCTGTCCGTCCAGAAGAAGATCCAAGAGACTTTGGGGGTTAACGTGCCTCTTGCGACATTCCTCGCCCGTGCTACCGACCTGGCCAACGACGACCTTCCCCGTTCGTCTCGCGAGAAGCAGTCCGCCGACGAGCTATTCGATGAGGTTCTCGGCGCAAAGCCCATTCAAACATCCCGGGGCGATTATGTTCCTGAGTTGAACGCAGTGGAGGTGCCCTCCGCCGTTCAGCCGGCCAAACCCGTTAAGGAAGACATCATTGATATTCTCAGCGGCAAGGCACCCAAGGCTGCTTCCCGGCCCTCAGTGGTGGAGCCTCCGGCTGGTAGCGCCGCCAATGTCTTCAGTCTGACTGTTCCTGTTGAAGAAGAAAAGAGGGCTAGGGTTTTCTTGGACCGTGTCAAGGCTCTTTTGACGGTTGAGCCTGGAAGGCTAGTTCTATAAATCTCCAATCCATATTGTGAGTTCTAAGAGAATGTGTAGGACTATGTCATCAGATCATGTGGGCTAATCTTCCATAACCAGTGTAGCATAAGTAATGAATCGGTCTCAATTGGGTTTGGGACGTATCTCCAATCTAGAGATCATCGGAGGTTGTGTTTTTATATCATATATACACCTATACGAACCGGAATTTTTCTACTGAACTGAAGTAAATTTCCTTGTCTGGATGCCACTGCTTTAGTATGGGTACATAGCGCAGTGTGAACATGGTGCATCATAGACTGTAGCTCGGTGGGTATTCAGTGGTTACCCTAGTATTCCATGGCCATGAAAATCTGCCCACACCCCAATAATGCGAAGCAGGAAAGGAGCTGGTGGAGGGACCAGTCGTCTTCTATGTGGAGACGTCTTTTTCCCAAAAGACATATGTTTCGAATAAATGTAGATTATCTGTTATTCTTTCTTCTAAGCGTGCCATGAACTTCTTGAAAGCGGGAACTCGGCTTTGCCGCTGCATAGTTAGGGCTGGTCCTTTTTCGAACCTTCAGTTGTTTTTCTTGTGGTAAAGATGTAATAATTGCATTATTCCATATATCCAATGTAGTTTCTTAGGGGTTCTTGGAAGGATAAAACTGGATAATTCGCTATGCTCATGGTATGCAAGCCCCACTTCATATGGTATCTACATTTCATACAACCCGCCCCGCCTGTAGCGAAGCCAGAGTGTTACAATATAAGCTCTAAAACGCAAAGTTACATAAACACATACAGCCCTAATTACGGTACGTTAACCAGCTGAGAGACAGCTTCATAACCTATATATTGGTCGGAATGATCTCCGGGGGATCGTCCACCAGTCGGAGTGAACTTCGCCAGAATCGCCTCAATCTCTGCCACCTCTTCATCCGGGGTGCCGATAAGCTTGCTGTTCTCCTTCACTCGCTCCGCTGTTGTCGCACCGGAAATTAGAATAATAGCTGGCATCCTCGGACGCCTTGATAGCATTCTCGTCCAGTTGATTTGGAAGTTCAGAACGATTTTACCGGCATCTTCCAGATGCATCTCCAGGTGCCGTTTCAGGAGTACAAGACTATTGTAATCAGGGGATCCATGAACTCGGCGCCATTCCAACAGTCATCTGGAGTCACAAGGATTTCTGGTGAGATGGTGGCGTCGCTCGCCAAGTCAATCCCATCAGTCCCAAGCCAATGGGGTCTACTTCCTTGCCAACAATCTCGGGCATCTGTGTCCAGTGAGGTGCACGCTGACGAAACGTTGAAGTCGCTGCAATTTGTGATGGTGGGTTTCAATACCACATTGACGGCTATGTCCTCGTTTTTGAATCTCAGAGAGACCCCCAATTCAGCACCAGAGCGAGGAGTTACCAGCGTTGAGCAGGAGCTGCATAGCCCCGATGTTTAATCCCGAGAGATTGACATTCATACCCAGCCAACAAAGCGAACGAAGTATTGGCGCCAGCAGGGGGGCAGGGCATGATAAGACTGATTTATGGACAGTGACTCGTAACAATAATTGCCATAGTAATCGGTGGTGTGCACTTAATAAGAAGGTGTATTGGGTCATGTTTCACGATTCAGCGGGGGAAGTGCTTACCTAGGAATTAGTACTACTATAGCTTTAAATATCTCACCCCACCTGATCGCCCCCATTTTAATCATCCCCAAGACTTCTGACCGTTGAGGAGACAACACCTCAGTAGCCTCCTGTGTTTACGGCCATCAAACAAGCAACGCAGAACGACCGACGTTTCCACAGATCCACGGGAATCTGGACTTCCGATTGAAAATACGGTCACCTTATCACCATGGTAGCCATCACAGACCACAATGTCGTCTACGCAGACGACAAAAAGATCCACTACCTTGCGGCAGGCCCTGTAAATGGCCCTCTGGTTCTCTTCATCCATGGCTGGCCAGGCACCGCGATCACCTGGAAGGCACAAATTGAATCCTTCGCATCCGTGGGATTCCGCGCCATTGCTCCTGATATGCCAGGATACGGGCAGTCGACTGCCCGCCGCGTGGCCGACGACTACTGTCAAGAGGCCATCGTGGAGGGCATGATGGCTTTGCTAGCCGACACCGGCCGCGATGCAGCGATCTGGGTTGGCCACGACTGGGGTGCGGGCGTAACGTCTTCCGTCGCGACGCAACACCCGGAGGTGGTTAAAGCGCTGGTGAACCTGTCTGTGCCATTCCATACTATCGAGCGCGGCTGGCAGGGTTTCCTTCCCTTTGTGAACCGCGATCTCTACCCAGCGGACGAATACGAGTTCGGACAGTGGGACTATATGAAGAACTGGGAGGAGAACTTCGAAAAGACCGTTGAATGGTTCGACAGTGACATTGCAGGATACTGCAAGGCTTCGTTACAGCCGGCCAAGGCCCCGACCAGCCGTTTTGCCCAGGTGACTGCCAGCGTGCGCAAGGCCGGCGGATGGCTGGGCGGGATGCCAAAGCCCCCAAGCGTGGACATGACAGGACCTCCGGTGCTCCCTGCGGATGTCTTCGATTCGTTTGTGCAGGATATGCAGAGGACCGGCTTCTGGCCCGGATCTGCGTACTACCTGCACCATGCGCGGAACGCGGAATACAACGGGAAGCGCGATGGGAAGCTGGACCAACCAGTTCTGTTTATCCATGACGCCAGAGATGTGGTGTGTGATACCATAACGTCTCGTCTGGCCGATCCAATGAGAGAGGCATGTAGCAACTTGACGGAGGTTACGATCGACGCAGGACACTTTGCGCAATATGAAAAGCCGGAGGAGGTACAGGCTGCCATATTCAGGTTCATTGTGGAAGAGCTGCCGAGTGAGTGGCCTGGATTCTGGACCGCCGGGTATACCAAGAAGAAGTCGGTTCTGTGAGCTATATCATACTGGGAACTTCTGTCGTGTCTGAAGTATATTAGGATTTGACTAGAACCCAATTCAATTAAGTTTTGGTTGCAGAAACCTTGGTGTGATACTTAGATAAGGTTGTTCTGGTTAAGTTCGATTGGAAGCTTATCGAGTCATGGCACAAGAACATGATCGAAATGGCGTTGTGTGTAATGAGAAAGAAGATGCTACTTGACTCAGGCTACTGTACTACTACATATATACGCGCGCATGTCTACTTCGTGTCCACATTGACAGGTTTCATTCTTGTTATTCTTCGAACAATGGTCAACACTGCTTCTTCCCATGGCAAGTGTCTCCGGAGTGGATGAGACCCTGGAATATAGCGAGCTAAACAACGCCCTGATTTCACAAGTCATCTCATCATCAATCCTGCCAGAAAAGAAAAAGAAGGAGAGAAAAAGGTACATATAATGCGATCATGGCAAGATGAGAGTACTCGAGACTTCCCTGCCACATGTCCCAATGAGCAAACGCCACAACCAGTCACCATTCGAAACACCATGAGCGCCGCCGCTTACATTGAGTGCAAGGAGAGATGAAGGGACGGGTAAAACAAGATCGGTTAATGTAAATCAAAAGAAGTGGCGCAGAAACGCAGGCATAGTGGCGAAGGCGCGAACAACACGAATAAGGCCAACGGTACATGACAAAATATGTGATCAAATGCTGGGACACCAGCGCCTCGCAAATAAGCGCCTGTCAAATGCCGTAAACCCACAAAATGCGAGAGATGCCAATTAAACCCTGATAACCCTGCCCCGGACCGACCAAGGATATACCCAGGATTGAAACAACGCCAGATTCCGTGAACGCCGTGTCTAATGCATATCGAAAGCCCTTTGCAGGGTATGTTAAAGATGCCGTAGCACTAAGGTCATCAAATATATCGATCGTAATATCATCGAATAGTGCCCCATTCCGCCAACTTGCTGCCTTCACGCCCCTGGTCTCTCCCGGACTTCTTGTTAAAGATCTTCCAAAACCTCAGAGTTTCATCACCAGCGCCCGTAACTACCGTTTGGCCATCGGGGCTCATTGCCAGATACAGGACACGAAACGTATGTCCCGTCAATGATACGATCTGTTCCATACGTGGATACTTCCAGATCACAATCTGATTCTGACTGTAACCGTGTGTGCTGATGATTTCGTCGGAATTTTTCGACCAGGCTAGGTTGCAGACTTGACTCCCCGTGTCAACTTCCTTGATCAAAGATCCAGTTGAGGTATTCCAGAACTTGATAGTCCGATCGGCCGTTCCACCGCCCGAAGCAAGTAAATGATGCTGATGAGGTGACCAAGTAATCGCTTTGACAGCCGCAGTGTGGTCAGAAAATCGATAGAGGGGTGTTTCGTTTAATTTATCCCACACCAAGAGTTTGTTGTCGTTACCACCCGAGGCCAACTGACCGTCTTCTGTATTCCATCGGAGACCACAGACTTCTTGCTTATGGCCAGAAAGTCGCCGGAGATACTGATCTGGAGAACGGACATCTCGGTGATAGATGAGGCGATCTCGCGAGCCGGATGTAAGGATATGATCATTCCAAGCCAGGGCACCTACACGATTGGTATGGCCAATCATCGTTCGAAGACGGCGACAGCGCTCCGCATCCCAGATCTGTACAAGTCCCTTCCCAGTCCCTATAGCGAGGTGTGTACCCTGTGTCTCTGTTAGTCCCCGCGCCAATGCAGAGATGTACTTTAATGACTCACCCTTTGAATCCAGTTCACACTTGTGACGGTGTCGTCTCTTAGTTCACATAACTTCGTCACTGATCCGCTTTGCGAATTCCACATATAGACGGAGTTTCCAAGGCCAACACCTAAAACATTACTACTCCCCCAGTCCACCAGATTTAGATAGAAATCATCTTGCAAGTCAGGTGCGTCCAGTACTTTGTATGGGACTTTATTGACATAACGTGGTTGTTTGCGAGGGGTCTCAAGGATGCGCTGACTGTCATAGCGGATTGGTGACAAACTGTAGAGCTCTGATCGAACGTTGAGGTTGGGGCCATGTTGACTCCGGGGGGTTTTAGAAGGGGTGGGATGTCCAGATCCACGTGGAGAGGCGTAGTTGAAAAGGTTCTTGTGGGGTGTCGACGGTGTTATGCTTGCTGGAGGAAGATTTGACACATGCGACGGAGGGGTATGGGAGCGAGTCTTTTCATTGATACCATTACCGAGGCCCAGCAAAGGATCCGGGGATAATGAGTCCAGGTCAGCTTGTGGGACAGTATTACCAAACAGCTCGCTCCGCAGTACTCGCGAGTACATCCTGTTTGCTTCCTCCGCTGGAAATGATGTTAGCCGAAGTTTCATAGTATAAGCGCGGAGAAGGTACGGACTGACTCTTTTGAAAATGAAGCTCTGAATGCGGCGCACGCTTTTTCGATTTCGAAGGAGTAGAGGGACACCCGTCCTCGTGGAGCAAACTGTAGGTTGCTTGGAGATCTTGCCCCTCCCGATTCGGGATGAACCTATACAGAAGTTTAGTAATAAGTCGACCGGACACCCTAGGCTAGGCGCAGAAGAACCGTAGGACGACGGTGGGCTATTATGGGGGAATTGTCGTTACTGACCTGTCGCCATATACCCGCTGCCTTTTTCGACTGGGACTGGTCCCGGGTGTTCTCTCGCGGGGGCGCCCAGCGTCCTCGAAGTCCTTCAAAGCTTTCGCAAGCGCATCCGGGTCGATAGCCTCCGATCCACTTCGACTTTTCTGTTGCCTGCCTAGCAAATCAGGATAGAAAATGGTCTTTTTTGATGGCATGCTGGGCGGCGTCCTTGACCCAGGCGGGGATGCGAGGTTCAATGCATTGGCGGCACTTCCGGATGGTTTCGCACGTGAAGCATTTCTTGTTGCGCTGCGGGTGGCAACCGTATTTGTGTCGTGGATGTGGTCGCCCATCCTTCTGGCGGGGTGGTTGATCTCGCCTGGTTCAAATGGCGGTCGAAGGAGGGATGGACTTTGGCCAGCCGGGGTAATGCGACAATCGCCAATGTCGGATCGCAAATTGTATGGTGGTATATAGAAGGTCAATTGTGAAAGCGCTCGTGAGATGGTAGATTAGGAAGATGTTTTGTGTTTCTTGTCAGTCGGATCGCTTCAAGGCGCTTGTCTGGTGAATGAATCTGTTGACGATAGCCAAACCCTTCTCCGCTCCGAGCAATAATCCAGACCAACTAGAAGTCAGGCGGCTTGAGAGCGACGATAGGTAGATAAATAGTATCTCTCACCAGACTTGGTGCTGATTGAAGATATTCAAGCAACTTGTGGAGGTCATTTGAGACGGACCCGACCACCGTCTGGTGAGGAATGGGATGTTGAAACAGCGCTGAGGGTTGGATCCAAGGGCTGGTGATGGGGCCCTCTTGGGGTGACGGAGTTTCGAAGGGGAATCCCTCCCAGTCACGCGTCGGCTGCGCTAAGCCTATCTGGGTCGTAGGTGGCCGTCACGTATTTTTTACCCTCTTGGGCTCGACTTTCTTTCGCTTTCAGTTTGTCTCAAATTATTGTTCTTGGCTCAAATCGAGAAGACACCGATCTTTCACTTATGTCGTTCGTCTGTAGTCCGTTCAATTTGATCCGCTGTGGTGTTGTATATAGTCGCCCTCATGTAACCCTGGGACTGATTAGATAGATCATCCCGCGCAACATAGTGCACTGTTACCTGTACTACGGAGAACATGCTCTTGTTTACCCCACGACAACTACACTGTTTGCAAAGCCACTCAGCACGATTCGTACCTCTAATGAACGGCCGCTTTGTCTTTCTTTCTTTAATTCTTATAATTCCTTCTTTCTGATCGAGCGACAAATTCTTGATGGCTCAAAAAAACACGCGACTTGACCGACGCGACCGATGTCATGAATGATTGGATCAGCGTCCATCGATAGCTAATCCAGGTGCCACTTTTTCGGGCTTCCTCGCGACCGCCTCCATGACACGCGCCCTGAACGCGCGAGGGAAAAGCTTGGACCACAGCATGAAGGAGAGTTTCCAGCCAAAGAAACTTATCGCTTCTCCCTTTCCGCGTCGATCTCAGTGGACACCTCTGAGCATAACGGCTTTCCATTGTCTCCCATGCTTTTCCCTCTGGTTTCGTGTTCTCAGACAAAATCCTGGCCTCCCTTAATCTACTCCACACACCAAGGGATTGCTGAGCCTCCCCAAGCTCATCAAATCGTCCGTTCACTTGTTATGGTTAATCTTATCGATACTTTAGCCCCAACTAGTCGCCGATGTGCCCCAAACTTGCTGCCCTTCTTTAATTTCAAGAACCCCTCTATGTCATACTGTTCGTTGTCTAGTCGCCTATCGAACCGATCCAGGGTTGCTACTATAGAAGCTATGAAGAGACACGTAGAGTATCGAATACATATCGATTTTCTACAAATTCAATCATGACAGGCGCTGCGGTGGACTATTATAGAGAAGAGGATAAGTTTGACCTGTCATGTTGCAGACATGACTCGGGGAGACACCGTGCATTGTTCATGTCTCATATGCGTGGTATTTTGCTGCCTGTGCAAGAGAGGGTCTTCGGATGCTCCATGTCCCGTACTATATCCTGGTCCTGCGCACTATCATTAGTAACCGACCTGTCAAATCCATGACGAGTCCAGTTTCTCGGTACAAGATGAAAAACAGAGTATACTGTGTAGTTATAAGAAATAGAGAGAGTAACAAGATCAGTCTGAATCCGAATTAGGGTTGAAAATGGATCGGGCCCCATAAACCGAAGCTTAGTGCCTTACCGCCAAGACCAGCCATGATCTCATGCCATTAGAAACTCTCGCTGTCTCCGCAATTTCGTCTCCAACAAAAACAACTACGACGGACCTGGATCTAGCTCGCGGGGTACCCAAAAATGACTTCGAAACTCGCCCAAAATCTGAAGCAGCCGGCTCTGGACTTCTTGTCCTTTGTCAATGCCTCCCCCACCCGTAACTAGCCCCCTTGTGATTCGCATTCTTGGTCCAGTGACTGGTCTAACTCGGGTCAAATTCAGCCTTCCACGCTGTCCAATCAGCAAAGGAACTTCTGTCGAAGGCTGGCTTCCAGGAGATCAAGGTATGTGATTCCATCCCAGTGTTGCCGAAAATCCTAACTGTGCCTCCAGGAGAAAGATTCTTGGTCTTCCACTTGCCGTCCCGGTGGAAAGTATTACTTGACCCGTAACAGCTCAACCATTGTGGCTTTCGCCATCGGTAAGAAATGGAAGGTACATACACAGAACCCCCCGCACATATCCAGCTTCCCTTCTTCAAGACTGAAAAGACAACATTTACTCATGATAACTAGCCTGGAAACCCGATTTCTATGATCGGTGCCCACACGGACTCTCCGGTGTTGAGAATTAAGCCTGTCAGCAACAAGCGCGGCGAAGGGTTCGTCCAAGTTGGCGTAGAGACATACGGAGGTGGCATTTGGCACACATGTAACGAAGTTGTCTACCCTCTTTCCGTGCGTTGCATACTAAGGAGATCTAGGGTTTGACCGTGATTTGGGTGTCGCAGGTCGTGCTATGGTACGGACCGGTGACGGCTCCATTGTGCAGAAGTTGGTCAAAATCGACCGGCCGAGTATGGGCTCTACGTAACATTGACTTGGAAGATATGTGACTGACATATTTCGTAGTTCTCCGGATCCCAACCTTGGCTATCCACCTTGATCGCCAGGAGACTTTTGCTTTCAATAAGGAGACCCAATTGTTCCCTATCGCAGGCCTTGTCGCTGCTGAGCTCAATCGCACTGCCGATTCCACTGCCACCGGTGAAAAGGCCGCGGAAAATGGCGAAACGGAGAAAGGAGACTTCTCTCCACTAAAATCAGTGACCGAGCGTCATCACCCCTACTTGGTGGAGCTTATTGCTGCTGAAGCAGGAGTTGAGCCAGCCGACATCTTGGACTTTGAGATGATCTTGTTCGACACTCAGAAGTCTTGCCTTGGTGGCTTGCTGGAAGAATTCGTCTTCTCGCCCCGCCTGGATAACCTGAACAGCTCGTTCTGTGCCACTGTTGGACTGATCGACTCCGTTGCCGATGCGTCGGCGCTGGACGATGAACCATCCATTCGTCTCATTGCGCTATTCGATCACGAAGAGATCGGCAGCCGTACCGCGCAGGGAGCTGACTCTAATGTGCTTCCGGCAATTATCCGTCGCTTGTCTGTTCTGCCTTCTTCCACGTCTGGCAATGATGACTTGGCTACCGCCTATGAAGAGACTCTGTCGACTTCGTTCCTCCTTTCTGCGGACATGGCTCATGCTATTCATCCTAACTACGCTGCCAAGTACGAGAATGATCACCGACCGGAGATCAACAAGGGTCCTGTGATCAAGATTAACGCCAATGCTCGCTACGCGACGAACTCCCCTGGCATTGTCCTACTTCAGGAGATTGCACGCAAGGCAGCAGAAGACGGTGGGGAAGGCGTCCCTCTCCAGCTTTTCGTCGTTCGCAACGACTCCAGCTGTGGAAGCACAATTGGCCCAATGTTGTCCGCTGCACTCGGTGCTCGCACGCTGGACTTGGGTAACCCACAGCTGAGCATGCACAGTATCCGGGAAACTGGTGGTACATATGATGTTGGACATTCTATTCGGCTGTTCACTAGCTTCTTCAAGCACTACGCGAACACGTCAAAGACGATCTTTGTTGATTGAAGCGTTGGTTACTTATGTAGATAGGTATCTATAGAGTATTCACTATCTATAGCGCTCAGAAATTCCGTTGATGTCAGACCATCGACAAAGTCAATCAACATTCATCGAAAGTAAGAACATTATTATATGGTGAGAGGTCCCGCAAAAAATAAAATCATGGAGGTGTCAGAGGCTTTGACATAGGCAACCATGACAAAGGGCTATGCGATCATCACCAAAGCTACTGAGCGGAGTCGCTATGTGGAGCGTTAAGTGACTGGAGCTCCATCTGGAATTTGGGGCAGCTGGGGCCTTCGGGCCGAGAAAGGCCCGCGCACATGACTCCCCATTATCGTCTCCCCGACCATCACAGTCCACCTCGAGGATAGTGGCACCTCACCCTCTTCAGGTCTGCAGTGGCGGCCTCTACCTGTTCGTTCAAACCATCAGTTCATGTAGATGCCATTCATGCCCTCATGACCCCCTATGACAACTCCGGATGTCTATCGAGATGCGGAATACATCGCTGACGTATCCGGCATCCCGCATGGAAGCGTCGCGGACCTCACGGGGCCGCAATCTGGTGATGATGGCCGCTTCAAGAAACTGCAGTCGGCAGCGAAAGTCGCGTTCATCGATCGCTTACTCCGCGATCTCGATATCTTGATTTACTGCCAGCTATCCGCACTGTATTACATGGAGTGAGTCCCGCCAAGCTGTTGGACTGCAGACGTCCCTTCGGGCAAGCCCGCCAAGTGAAGCAGATGCTGACTGGGTTCTGCCTCCGCAGTTGCTCAATCATACTTTTCGCACTCCGTGCTATTGTGCAGCTAATATTCTTCACTCCCAAGGCACCTCCATTTGACCCCACGCGGAATCAACCTTTCATCGGGGCCATCTTCGCCAGTAATGTGTTCTGTATGATTCACCACAAGTTTTTCGGTCAGCCGGAGGCTGGAGAAGCAACGAGAGGCTATCTGCATGGGGGATTGTTGATAGACTTTATTGGACAAAAAGCTCCCGTCTCGGTAGCCCGGCTTCTACTGTCGGACTTGCTTGTGCTGTTCCTCGACCTGGTGATGCTAGGTCTGATTGTGGAACGGGTGAAGACGACTGAAGCGACTGCGCCCGTATCCACGATACCAGGTGTAATAGAGACACCCAGCGATCAGGATCATGATTCCGAGGAGCGCGGCGTTCTCCGGAGCAGCTCGGCTCAACCCTCCGGCGATGGCATAGAGCTTAGTGAGATACGTCCACGCGATGAACATATGGATCTTAGTACGGACGAGCAACTGGAGCGAACGGAGCTGCTGGCGGATCCTTCAGAAGGCGGACGTATATCTGGTGCCAGGAATAGCCACGCCATGGATGCTTTTGCGTCAGGAGAGGCAGTGATCATGGACCTCGGTATCTTTAATATCATCCGGGATCAATGGCGTTATAGTCCGGCTGTGGCAAGGCGAACTTCTGCTTATATGCCCTCCGACCAGACAGCTACTTTTCTTCGAGAACGCTTTGGATTGCAGGTCAACTCCGAGGGACGCCTTGAGAGAGTAGCGACATGATCCGGCTACTCCTTTTATCTTGTACGTATTGACCTTGGGTCCATACTGGCTGTAACATGTGTAAATATTATATCGATATATAACCAGTTCTGAACCTGACGTTCCAATTCTCTTGCAATGTATACACCTAGTAGCATCTAGGTTAGAGTGTCTGTCAAAAGCGTTATACGATTATAACGAATCGGAAGGCATCAGACACAATCAGATCCACACTTGAACATAGTATCGAAGACAACGAAATCCATAACAAGTCATGATAATATTACATAGCAACAAGGGTATGTATGCCATTTACCAAACAAGAAAACGAAGAAAGAAAACCTCTAAGGAGTCGTTGGTGGCTTCCCATCCCCTTCACCCCCTTCCTCTGTCGACCTAACCCTGCGGTCCAGAATCTCATCGACAATACCCATCTCCAACGCCTCCCCAGCCCCCATGAAATAATCTCTCTCCATAAGTTTCTCGATCTCCTCCAGCGACATCTCCTTCTTCCCCGTCAAGTGACGCTTATAGATCTTATTCAGCTGCTCCCGAACCCGCAGGATCTCCTTTGCATGAATCGCAATGTCAGTCGCCTGTCCAAAGTACCCGCCCGACGGCTGGTGTATCATGATCGACGAATGGGGCAGACAGTAACGTTTGCCGGGGTGACCGCCGCAAAGAAGAAGGGAGCCCATCGACGCGGCCTGGCCAACGCAGATGGTGCTCACGGGGGAGGCAATATAGGTCATTGTATCGTAGATGGCGAGACCTGTCCAACCGTTAGACCAATGCTATATCATCCAGCACTATAGGAAATCCATAATGTAGAAGCTGCTCGGGAATGGGAAACACGGACCCGCTGTGACCGAGCCTCCAGGGGAGTTGATATACAAGTGAATCGGCTTCTGGGGGTTATCGGCTTCCAGGAAGAGGAGTTGGGCGACGATAGACGCCGACATGGTTTCGTCTACTTCGCCGTTGAGACATATTATGCGTTCCTGGGGAGATTGATCAGTGTGAGGTCGTTTTTGGGGGTGGCGTGGCGTGTGAATCCTCGCATTGGTACCTTTAGAAGTCGGGAGAAGATATCATCTATGCGATGTGGTTAATACTGTTGGTTTCTGCTTTGACGTTGAAGTCAACGTACATGTGTGCCAGCCTCCTCCCTGAGATATAGTTAGTCAGACTTTACTGCGGTATGAGCAGGTGAGGTCAAAGGAACTCACTACTGTCTCTGTTACAAATGGCGTGGGAGTCCAGCCCCGCGGCGGAGTGCCCTTTGATAGTGACGGGACTGAGCTGGTGAAACTCCGCGACAGCACCGGGAGGATAGAGGAACGCGGAAAGAAGCGACTGAGTCGCTGTAACGAACGTGCAGGGTTCATTGTGAGAAGAGTGCCTGCTGACAGACAGAGCTTTGTCACAATCAAGGAAAGAATGGAAGTGAAGACGACCGGACTCCGATCGCATCAGAGCAGAAGGGCCGCCGCCAAGCTTCGGAGCTCGAACAGCATGGATGCGGTTTAGCGCCGCGGATTGTGGAGTTTAGTTTCGTTGGGTTTGGAAGGGTAGCCAACTCTCTCTCACTTATCTGATCTGCCCTTTTTCGCGAAGCACACCATGGAGTGCCTTCACGGCCGGATTTCGTACGCCTCATGGCGTCTGAGGGTCTTTCAACGGCTTTTCTTGTCCTCTTCGGAACTCAATGGCCGAAGAACCATCTCGAGACGTGCGATCGACGACCCAAACACTCTGGACGGATCACAATTCCAACACCGCGAATATCCAAAGGAACCGGGTCAACATGATGACGCGGAATTCACGGCCAGTGCAACAGAGGAGCCTCGACTCTCGCAAACTCTCCCTCAATCACCCCTCATGAAGACCGTGCACCCCAATCTCGAGAAGAAACACAAGAAGCGGGCCGCAAAACCTGAAGACCTGGAGGACCTCCGCCGGAACCCCTGGGCAATGGCCCTCGCCTCACCTCCTCGGATGTGCTCCGCAACAGGGACACGCATTCCTAGGGCCCTTCTGAGCGATTGGGGGATGCTTAAACGGCCTAAATCTGATGGCCTGTGGTTCATGCCCCTAGGGCTACTCAAAGATGAAGTGGCCGGTGCTGCTGCGGACCATAGAGCGCGGCGAGCTGCCGGCGGTACATCTCTGCCGATACCTTATATGGACAAGAGCATTCGGCACCTTACGCTACGACTCGTGGACCGTCTCCCGCTGTTGAAAAAATTGAACTCGGTTTTGGCGTCGCACGTGTACGGGACGAGGTCGCCTGTTGCGCGCTATTCCCCTATCGGTGGAAACATCCACACGGGCCTTTTACTGTTCGGGAAGAGAAACAGATCATCTGGCGCGAAGATATGCCTAACTTTGTGCTATCAAGAATGAGGATGGATGTGGTCAAGCAGCTTAAACACGCCTGTATTAAGTATAAAAGATTGGATGCTACCAACCGCGTCTGGACGGCTATCGACCTTAATGAGTACTCCGAGGCGGCTATTCTGAAAGAGTTGAAGGGTGTGAAACCCTTCCCGCGCATGGAATGCGGTGCGGTGTTGGTTATGGGCACCCTGATTAACAACCAGACGGGGGTGATTGAATCAGTCTCACAAGATGAAGCAATATCCAATGCTGTGGGAACACTCCCTGAATATCTTATGTTGCCGCATCTCCCATCTAAGGTACCTGTGTTTGAACTTGCGCAGCTCTTCTCTGAGAAGGAGCTAGAGGAGATCTGGGGTTATGATCCGCGTTTCCAGAGTCCAGCTTTGTATTTTAGACCGAATGACCCGATCACGGTTAATGCGATGTTGGCGCTGTGGAAGCTGAAGGGGTTCCTGAGGCATGAGTCGACTTGCGAGACTCCAGATCCCAGCGATGAGCCGCAGTCATGATTATCTGAAGATAACTGCTCTGATAACTGAGCACAAGGTTCTGGTTAAGCTCTAAATCTTTGCCTGTACGGCGAACCAACTTCTATGTATCTATGTGGTTTCCCTAACTATATCTATCGACAATGTATATCCCTCTCTCTCTTGTCTAGCACTCTAACTTTAATCTATCATCAGTTCGATCCCAAAAGATCTGAAAGCTTATCAAGATACGCCAGAGGCCTAGTAGGCCCCGTCTCGAAGTCCTCCTTACTGCTGACACCAGTAAGGACTCCCAGTGTACCTCCAAGCTTCCCTTCCAGACCGAACCGAATATCAGTGTTCGCACGGTCACCGACCATGCACGCACGGCTCCGATCAAACTTAAATTTCCCCTCGATGGCATCCATCATCGCCTGATTGGGCTTACCCAACGAGACCGGCTCCTTGCCCAAGGCCATAATCAAAGGCGCGCTCACAGAGCCAGCGCCAGGGAAAAAGGTCCCCGAGTTGGGGAGAGTAGAATCGATATTCGTCGCAAGGAAGACAGCACCCCGACGAACATAGTGAAACGCCAACGACAGCTTGAGGTAATTGATATGGAAGTCCAGTCCCACCAAGACCACCCCGACTTCAGGATCCAGCAACTCCGGATCTCCCGCAGCAATGCGCTTATAGTCCTCAGGCGTTATGTCCCGACGATACGCGGGATCAGTACCGCCGATGAAGGGGACATTCTCTGAGCGCAGCTCCTGCTCGATACCGGTTTCACCCAACACAAACACTTTGCGCTTGTTCTCTGGGAGCTGGAGGATGCGGGAGATGTAGATCGAGGCGCTGTATGAGGAGGAGAAGATCTCTTCCTGTTCTTGTTGTCAGCCATCGTCTGCTTTGTGGGTGGGCTCCTAGGTGTGGCTGAAGTTTACCGTCGTGCTTGGGATCCGAGGGAGTCGAGTTTCTTCTGGTAATCGGCCCGCGATTTGGTGCTGTTGTTCGTGACGAACACGACTTGCTTTCCTGGTTGCGACAAATGCAGTTCAGCCTTTGCGCTTGGATGTGTCTCACGGCGTTTCGGCCCTCGGGTGCATACCTCTGCTTCTCAACAGCTCCAGTGTCTCGTTTGTTCCGGGGAAAGTATGGTCACCAGACCAGAGGACGCCTGTATCAATGGTCACTTTCAGTATTGCTATCACATTGGGCTAGATATCGAGGGTCCGGAAGAAGGCGAAACTGAAGGTTCGGGATACCAACCATCGCAGTCAAAGAGGAAGACCTGAAACAGATTATTAGTTACCTTTCTGCTCGCAATTGGTCAAGTAAAAGATAAAGGAGAAAAAAAATATATAGAGTCAATACTTACGTCGAACTTGTCTATGAACTCGCGGATTCCTTCACCGTCTCCGGTCAAATAGCGGGGTGATTCTGCCATTGCGGGGTATGTTCGAACAGCTTCTGAAAGGGCGATCTGGAGTGTCTACTCTAGCAGTTCTAGTTCTCTGCGAAGAAGCGATATTTCAAGGGCTGCGAAAAAAGACAGTTTACAAAGTTTGACACAAAAAAGAGTCATTCCAAAACCGTTGAAGGCTTGGCTCATTTGCCGGTGACGCTTCGGAGAGAATGGCGAGCGGGGCCGCACGTGGCGTGGTTTCACTCAGGCACATCCTTCGCCTCATACGTAATCATAGACATTCTAGAACAAGTGCAAGCAGTGGGATGGATATTCATGTATATTATTTTGGTATAGGCTACCAGTTGGCAATCCCTTCCATCTCATGAAACCTCGTACAGTCGTAACTCTTCGGTCTTCGCGCCCGAGAACAGAACCAATAGTGGCCGCGCTACTCATTCAGCAGCGGAAACCTGTCCGGCTGAAACATCAGGACGGCCCATGTTCTGTTATGCCCGTGCGCTGGTGGCTTCACAGCTTGAATCCACCGTTGGATTAGGGCCGTAACCTCGAATGAGGGAGTCCGACAGAGGGTTACTGTCGGATGGTGTGATTAGAGTAGATCCGCGGGAGATATCCTCATACATATACAGATGGATGGCCATTGAGATTATCTCTCATTTAATATCTGGCCATTAGGCGCCGCCCAAGATACAAGAGATCTTCAGAGCCACGTCCAAAATTGACAGATGTTCATCCGCACCGTCGACCAAGCGCTTATCCATCTCGGAGAAAACCATGACGATCTTGTTCTTCTGAATATCAGGAATGGCGTCATTGTAAACCACTCGGCGGTAAAGCTTGTCCATTGTTAGCATCGCGTGATGGAAAAGCTCATATAAGAACGTACCTGTGCAAGCAGTTGCGTCGCACTCCACCCATCCGCAACAATATCCGTAGTTACCTTGGAGACAGCCTCGTAGGAGGAACCGATCTTCTTTGGTTGCATAGCTTGAATCAGCTGGTCTAGAACACTCTCTGGGATCACGCCAGCAATCTCCTCTACCATCCTCACAGTAACCACCTGCGAACTAGCATCTGTCATCTGAGCGTCTTCCTCTCCATCCTGTTTACCGCTGTTTCCGCTAGCTCCTACCAGCCTAGCTCCACTTTGCATATATGTGATTGCGCGTCGCAAGTCACCCTCACTGCACTGAATCAATTTGTCAACGACGCCATCCTCTAACTCCAGGTTCTCCAATTTTGCAATATGTGCAAGTCTATCGCCCGCAGCCGAGTTATCCAGCGGCTTGAAACGGAACTTGCTGCATCGACTGGCCAGTGGTTCAATGATTCGGGTGACGTAGTTACAAACAAGACAGAAACGTGTGATCTTGCTATAGGTTTCCATTGTGCGTCGAAGAGCAGATTGAGCATCCTGGGTCATACTATCTGCTTCATCAAGGATAATGATCTTGAACGGTGGGCATGGGTATTTCTCGAAGTATGACTTGTCGACCCCGGTAGGGTGACTGAGTTGTACTCTCGCAAAGCCCTTGACCTTTTCACGTACAATGCCAATACCACGTTCGTCCGAAGCGTTCAACTCAAGGATACGTGAACGATACAGAGCAGGTCCGAATAGGGATTTTGCGAGGGCGAGAATCGTCGATGTCTTTCCAGTACCGGGAGGTCCGTAGAAGAGCATATGAGGCAGCTGTTTTGATTTCCAATCATGTTAATGGTTGATTCGCTTGTCTCAAGTAGGGAATTAACACACGTTGGAAGCTTGTAACGTCCGTTGGAGCACGTTTGTTGTATGGTCTTGGGCTGCGACATCATCTAGCGTCTTAGGACGGCTGAAAGAAATTGTTAGCCAGATCCTTTAAGTAACAGTCACTTGGAACAGTACATACTATTTTTCAACCCATGGCTGTTGCTGTGTATGTTCCTCTTTTCCGTCTGTCGGCTTCTGCTTCGAACTGCTTGATGCTGCGGCCGCAGCACGGGCTTTATTGTTGAAAAAGTTGGCAGCCATGATATGTTACCCGGAGGCGAAGGCCAAATCTGAAGGGGCTAAATCTAGTTCTGCCAATTTGGTTGTTACCGATTATACCAGTTTCTCCCAGTAAAGCTCCCTGGAAATGACGGAGGATGAGCGTGTCGGAACGCGTCCCCACGTGATAAACGCGATTTATTGATGCCAAGACCTTTATTGGTCTGCTCAGACAGTATGGATCTATGAAGCATTAGAGGTAGACAACAACTCAATGCTTCTTCCTATCTTTCTTGAGGCTGCCATCTCCAGCCAGAGTAGAGCAATGGCTATGTTTCAATTATCATCCTATATATGCAGCATTGTTGTTGTTGTTGTCGCAATCATTGATTATTCGTAAATTTTTTGCTAGTACCTATAGCTCATCCTTCCTGTTTTCTAGTACTTCGGTAGCTTCATACATCCTCTTCTTCGTATTTCGAGGAAGCTCCGCTTGTCTTTGTTTTTCTTCTAGTGAAATGTCATCAATGTTGGTCTCATCAACCTCCTCTTCCTGTTGTTCATTCGCTTCCGTTGTCTCCTCTTTAGATCCCACCTCATTATCCTCAACCATGTTACCAATGTGACCAATCATGCGATCTTCTTTTGCCTCCGCAACTGGAGGTATGTCCCAGATAGCCTGTCCATCGGCGGTTTGAACATTTGCCTCGGTTTCAAGACTTGGGACCACTGCCTCTTGGGCTAAACTTGCGCTAGGAATAGCAGACGGAGAAGGTTGAACGGCTTTGCTGGATAGGCCAACCGCGCCCAAAATGGTAAATACGAACTTCGCTGCTAACCTTATCGGCAACCATACAAGCCACCACATGGGTCCGTATAATATCCGGCGAAACAGTAGCCATACAATGGTCCCGATTAGAATGTAGAACGCAGTTTCAAGATACCAGGTGTCGGACTTTTGCGAGCGAAGGAGCGAACCGACAAGGTTGCGTGACGAGGATAGAAGGGTATCAAGGCCTGTATAAGACTCTGAGAGCGATGAAAGCGCAGCAGTCGATTGCTCTGTAATATGAATTAGTTAGAGCGATAAATATCAGCCGAGGAGGAAACAGACCTAGTGTCTCTTGTGCGAATTGACTTCTAGATAACTCTGCCTGCATCAGATGATGCGTTCTCCGCAATGCCGCAGTAACATCACTTGATGTATTGAGCAAAACATCATCTTGTGTCAGCTTCTCAGTGGACTCTCTCTTCCTTTCAGCGCTCTGTGATCTCGAAAATAGTAATTCCCTCTCTTTGCGCTTCGCGATCTCCGCATTCCGCTTCGCTTGTAACTGCGCATTTCGGAAGTCTCCTCTCGTCCTGTCATGAACTTATTAGCTTCATGAAGAAAAGAATAGCAGCCGTACATGTCGCACAGCTCTGACAATGCGATATAGCCCACTCACTTTTTCAAGTCTTCCGCTAGTCTACCTGCCAGCGCAACAACCCGTTCCCGCTCTAACTCCTTCTCGTTGTCCACACCTTTCCGTCTGCTTTCCGGGGCAGTTTCTAACGCTTCAACATCAACTCTTAAAACCTCTAATTGTATCTCTGCCTCTTTCAGCAGACTATGGATCTCCGTCCCTAATTCTAATCGAGCTTCGTCACCTTGTCCAACGGCGGTGGTAAAGTTCCGTAATCGGGACACGAGAGGGTGGATCTGCGCCAGAGAGGTCGATAGCTCTTTTAGGCGAGCTTGAAGCGCGGATAAAGAAGACATGTTCAAAGTAGCATGCAGTGCGATGTTGTAATCATTCAGTAGTGTTGGATAAGGTTGATCTCACGAATCGAGAGCGGGATTCTAGCGGCCAAATATGCATATAATCGGATATATTTCAGCCAGTCCTCTAGTAGCACTGCGCCCGCTACGGTAATCAAATATATCACAATTAAGCAAAGGTTATGCTAGCAGTAGAAGACACAATTCCATCAAGACGGCCAGTCTGGCCGCAGCGTCATCAGTCCAGGAACAATTGACTATATCTGAAAGGGAAGGCGGTGTTAAATTAGTGAGGCGGTCTATACGATCGCACTGGTCAGATCTTGAGAATCCCGACCGTGGAAAAGGGCTTCGTCGCTGGTATAGTTTGATAATTATATCTCTACGAGGAATAGGATTTATTGATCGAGAATTAGCTCGGATGAAAACTAAGGCTATACACATTGTAACGTAATTTTTAAAATCGAAAGTAGTGATCTTTGGTTGGATACGACGCCTAAACTCTAAGCTATAGAAGAGATGCACAATTCAACGAGCAATCGATGGAGTTGTTCAAATTATTCTGCCGGGTAATTTCAAAGTGGGCGACGGTAAGATCATCCAATCAATGTTTGCATCTCCGTCAAACACCAAACATTCCTGTGCTTCCCGATACCTGGAGAAAGTCGAGGTAATTTTCTCGGGTTTGATATACAACCGCAAATACGCCGTCATTTCCCATCATTGACGTTGCAAAACCGAAGATATTCACATCATCGAGAGCTCCCTTACTGTCAGCATTATACTCAGAAGCCAACGCCGCGCGCAATAGTCAGTATCCGACCAATCAATTATAGGACGCCCAACTGATCCGATGCAGCAGATCTCCAATTACTCAAGCTCTCCGGCCTAACAAGATCGGGTCCAATTGTTCAAGATGACTATTCCTGTCCAGACGATCACCACTCTCCGCACAAGCTTCAACCCGTTCTCCAAGTCCGCCCGCCCCTGTAGGCTTCTACTTTCTATCCTCCGCAATCCCAATACTGCCCCGGCATCCAGCGCTACGCACATCGATATCAAGGTTAAGCAACTCCCCCGTGTCTCGACAGAACAGCCCGAGGTTACGGTGGGCTTTAAGGGAGGGAAGGAGCTCAAAATCGAGGTCGGAAAGCGCCAGATGAAGATCGGCGATGTCATTGAGGAAATTGCGCGCGTGGGACGGGCTATCGAGCGAGAGGAGAGCTTGAAGGGTTAATTGAGTTTCTTGTACGCATATCCGTTATTATTATCGTGGTTGATTTTAGGGTCCGCCTATGGCGCTTGGAGATCGGGACTTTTTGTACTTTTACGTTGCAGATGCGAAGCGGTTGAGTTACCGGGAAAGCTCGTCGAAAGCATTATGATACCGTTATGTTGTGTATATACTACCTAGCCATTGAGGGATACCGCATTTATAGAAGTGCTTGTTTGCATTATGTAAATCTTTAGTTTGCGAGGTACATGGCTTGAGAGTCAAATCTACGAACTACGAAACATCGCAAATACATCCTTTTGATGTTTAGCGGAGGTTGTATAGTAATACGGGCAAGACAAACAACGAAAATAACGAGGAGATCGGGTAAAATTACGTGGACTCGCCCAGGGGTTGAATCCAAAATTGTGGAACTTTTTATTTACTTTCGTTGGTATCAATTTACACAGCAGCACCAGAGATGAAGAACCACTTATCAACGCTGCCATCAATAGGGGCAGGGGGGAGGTTCTGGCCCTTAGGGATATTGGCAACCTCGCCGGCGTCAGCACGGTCGGTGGAGTTCGCAACGGTGACGTTAGCGCTATAGAATCTGGTCAGCATGTCTAGCCTTCCCACGGAGGAGAATGTATACTTACGTGCTGATCTCGCCCTTGGGAGACTTGCCAGTCATGAGCTTCTCCCAAGCATCAGCGCACTCGCGGATAACATCGAGAGCGTACCTGATAAGCGTATTAGACATCATACAAATTTCAAAAGATGTGGGCCATTTAAACATACTTCTTGTTCTTGCACTCGCCGGAGAAAGCGAACTGGTTCTCGGGCTTTCCATCGGGGATCTTGTAGATACGGAACCACTCGTTGGTGGCGCGGAGGAGGCCAGGCAGGTGGCGCTCAACATCCTCAACGTCGTTAAGCTTAGCAGCCAGAGGGTCTTGGACGTCGATGACGATGACCTTCCAGTCGGTCTCTTCCTCGTCAAGAAGGGCCATCACACCAAGGACCTTGACCTGCTTAACCTGACCGGGGTAGCCGACAAGCTCACCGATCTCGCAGACATCGAGAGGGTCGTTGTCACCCTTGGCCTTGGTCTCAGGGTGGACAGTGTTGGGGTCCTCCCAGGTCTAAAGCAGACCGTCAACAGATCGAACCATGCGGCATCTATGGCGTTGCGAAACATACCTGGGGGAAGGCACCGTAGTTCCAGAGGTAACCCTTGTGGGGGAAGCAGTTACGGACGTAACGGAGCTTGCCCTTCTTGACATCCTGCTTGATGGGGTTGAGGAACTCCTCCTTGGAAATCTTCACACTTAATCAGCGCCCGTACTTTGCGATACTGAGTGTTTCTGCCCCCATACCTCCTGCTTGGCGTTGGTCCAGCGGGGGATCTCAACGACCATGTTAAGGATAGTCTGCTCCTCGTTGGCGTAGAGAGGGATATCGTGGAAGGGAGAGACAGGCTGGCCATCCTTCTCAATGTAGACACGGTGCTCCAGGGTGTTGGCCTGGCCGATCTTTCGAACGGTGTAAGACATGGTGGGCGACTGCGGCGGGATAGCGGGCGAAGAAAAGTGTCGAGAAATTAAAGCAGCACGAGTTGTGACGGACGAAGCCGAGTGAGCAACTCGAGGGGAGGGAGAAAAGGATGAAGGAGACAAAACGGCAGATGAAGGAGAGGAAGAAGAAGAAGAGAGGAGGGAAGAGGGAGAGGAAGAGGAAGGAGGGGTGGCTTGTTTAGTGGGGGGAGCCAACGTTGCGGATGTGCGTGATACGCGGGCGACAATCGGAGAGGCGGTGGACAATCGGTTTAATGGAGCTGTGCGCAGTCTTGAAACGAGACTGGTGGATGACGACCCCAGGAACATTGGTTGCGGGAAAAGAAAGCTGCAAGAACCCGTCTCGGTCGGCTCAATTGGAACTATAAGTACCGGTGGCTCTGCTGTGCAATTGCAATTCTATGCTCGGCTTGTCTTGTGAAGATTTAAAGGAGGTGGAAATTATCGGGAAGAAAATGGGTGCCGGGAAGCCATTCCGAGGTTCGTTGCTATGTTTGTTGCCAAGAGGGTCACGATTATCCCACACTGCCAATGATCTTCACTATCTATATACATCCATATGGTTTAGAGATTCCTCGATTTACGTTCAGTCGCTGTTCTAGTGAGCTCTCAACAATAGTAGTCCATAGAGATTAAATTCTCTTCTATATAAAAATCTTGACGTGGCAAAAGGGGTGGTTTCAAGAAGCCTGGTCAATTCCATTGTCAATGGCCGTCCCGGTGAATCAATCCTATGGATTTGCTCCACTATCCTGGTCCCGCTCCCACTCTTGGTTGCTGGGTTGCCTCTGAGAGAGCCCAGGGCGGTCTTGTTCAACAAATTCAGCCTCACTTGATATGAACATCCAATAACCGAATCCTACTCTTCGTCTCGCCCGGAGTGGGACCTCAGATCTAACAAACATAAAATCTGAGTTTAGGGTTTTTGGCGCTGGTGCCTGAACGCCTGAAATGGCGCCATCAGCATGGCTGTCACGTGCATGGTTCCCTTCGTATTCTGCTTGTCAGACACTAGGATATGGTTGCCAATGCACTAGTGGGATTGGCATCTCAATGGGAAGATTCGAATCTCCCAGATAATAGCTGGAAAATAGAAATGTTCGGACAGATCACCAAGGTGTCAGTCCATTCTACGCAATAGAACACCATTACTGGCAGGTACCGCCCGGCAATATGCGATACCCGCCACAATACCCGAGTAAAAGAGGAAAATTTTAACTTATCGCTTATCTTCACGTGATATAGACATTTTCTCTCCGCCTTCCAAGGATAATGGACTAACTCCATAACTAACTATACAAACACCCACGAAGTCGATATCTTGGCCGTCTGAGTCAGTCACGACCAGACAGATAGTCCCACCGTCATTCACCTTTCCTTCGAAGTATGCTATGCTTAGATTTCTCCGCTCCGCAATGACTTCGCTCACTACAACACCTCGCGTGCCCATCCCCGCCAACGGGGTCGACTACCGTGGCAAAATAGTCCTTGCGCCGATGGTCCGGTCAGGAGAATTACCTTCTCGCCTTACAGCCCTTAAATATGGTGCGGATCTGGTCTGGGGTCCCGAAACAATTGATCGCGCGCTCGCCGGCGCCACTCGCCGCGTGAACCCCCGCAACGGATGCATTGAATATACGAGACTGCCCTCGAACGGTGGTCGCACCGAAGCAGCAGCACAGGAATCGGTTATTTACCGCCTCGATCCGGTGCGAGAGAAAGGGAAACTCATCTTCCAACTCGGTACAGCCACTCCCGAGCTCGCTGTGCAAGCTGCCAAGATGGTCGCTGGTGATGTTGCTGGGATCGATGTGAACTCAGGATGTCCGAAACCATTCAGTACAAGTGGCGGTATGGGTGCGGCCTTGTTACGGACCCCTGATAAACTGGTTTCGATTCTGGAGGCGCTTGTCCGCGACGTTGGAAACCCCTACCAAATTGGTATCTCCGTGAAGATCCGCATCCTTGAGAAGCCGGAGATTACGGAGGCGTTGGTTTCAAGGCTTGTCAAGACAGGTATTACAGGCCTGACAGTCCATTGTCGAACCCCACCCATGCGTCCTCGCGAAAGAGCAATCCGCGACCAGCTACGTATGATCCGTGACATCTGCCACAACGCAGGCGTCGCATGCCTCATGAATGGCGATGTGACCTCCCGTGACCAGGCGCTGGCTTTGATGGAAGAGTTTGGCGTGGATGGAGCAATGATTGCAACATCCGCCGAGACGAATCCTTCCTGTTTCCAAAGCGAAGCAGATGGGGGTTTACTTCCATTCAGAGACGTCGTTCACGCTTACCTGAAGTTCTGTATCGAGTCCGAGAATCGCTTCGGCAACACCAAGTATCTACTGAATGTTATGATCCCGGGCAAGAACAAAGAGTTCAGGGACGCAAAGGGCTCCAAGAACTATGCCGATTTCTGCCACATCCTGAGGTTCGATGACCTCATGCCCGCTGCGCTCAAAGTCGATGAGATCCTGAACCTCAAGGGAAAATCAATTTTCTTCGAAGAGACACGAAACAAGGCTGTCCAGAACGCCATTGAGAACAACGAAACCGCCCGAGCAGCTGGTGGTGCTTCACGGCCGAAATCCTCGTCCCCCGCTACCAGCGGTGTGGGACCGATTCGTACAAACTCCATCCCTGCCCCTACGAAATCGAAGCCTGAGACGAACGAGGCCAATCTCGAAATCCCCGAAACAGCTTCACAATCATCTCAGAAACAGGAAGTCGCCGCATGAGCTCGGGAATAGGCTCTTCTATCGATACACAGTCCCATAATCATTGAAAGTCCCTGCTATTGTTTCTCTTTCCTGTTCTTATTTGCGCCTGGCTTTTTCTACCTTTGTTGTCTTGATCGCATTACATGGTGTTGAATTCCCGGATTATTCTTTGGTGTTCATAGTTATAGATTCCCTCGGTGTGGTAAAAGCCGGTCGGTTGAAGTCTTGTGAATTTTAACGGTACATACACGAATATATCAAAAATCATGGATCTCATCATACTAGTCTGATATATCAAATTTCCCACCCCTACCATTCCCTAGTCAATCGTATCGTACATGTGTGACATAAATGGGCCTTGCCAACGAGGTAATTGAGTCGATCAATCATTCTCTTTGCTCTATTAGTTCTGATGATGTGATGATTTCTAAAACAGCCAGTTCATACTCCGTCTCTATAAGCAGAAAAGCGTCGGAAAACGAAAAGATAATAAAGGAAGCCGTTTAGTCAAAAACAGCCAACACAGCCCCAAGACGTTGCTAACTCCACTGTGACACGACAAATGCGTCCAAACAAGATCAGATGCAACCAAGATGTTGAGTGCGAGCCGTGACAGGTAAAAACACGGTCATCATCACACTCAAAAAGACAAGTTGTATGCCGTGGCAATGTGCAGGTAAGTAAAATCGCTAATAACACGGCGATGCAGACAGAGGTTTAGCAAAAGTACAGTAAAGCATGATAAAAGCAGGAAAGAAAAAAAACGAAATGCAATCGGTATAGGCTCTGTAGTCTTTGCGAGGTTTGTTACACGGCCCCAAACGTCCTCGAATGGTTGCGACTTTCGTAAAGATGGCTAATGCTAGGATGTATGAAATCTTCAAGGACATGTTCTCATGAGGAGTTCTGTTTCTCTCCATTTGAGCCGGCAATGAGCATATCCTCGACGGCTTTCATGCCTGCTTCTTCACTCTTCTTCAACTCGGCGGCATCCTCGCCTGCTACGGCTTGATCGAGAGCCAGTTTCGTCTGTCCTAGTGCGTAGATCTGTTCTTCGATTGTGTCCTTGGTAACGAGTCGGATGACTTCCACCTCGCGTGTTTGGCCCACACGATGAGCGCGGTTCTCGGCTTGTACATCTTCCTGAGGGTTGAAGCTCGAGTCGAAGATCACCACTTTGTTGGCACAGGCCAAGTTGATACCTGCGCCACCGGCTTTTGTGGAGAGGAGGAACACCGGAATCTCTGTCCGTTCATGGAACGCATCGAGGATGGACTGGCGATCCTCGACGTTCGTCCGGCCATCAAGTCTAACGAAACCAAGGTGCTGGTTTTCAAGAACGTGTTCGAGGATATCCATCACCATAGTGAATTGGGAGAAGATCAGAGTGCGATCACCGTTTTCCTTGAATCGCTTCAGCAGTTCACAAAGCTTATCGATTTTACCCGAGTCCATCCATTCATTGTTTTTCAGCGCAAACTTCCCAAGCGATTTAGGATAGTTCACGCACATAGTGTGGCATTCGAAGTCATTATATGCCAGTAGCTCTTCATAAATGATATCCGGGTTTGACAGGGACCACTGCTCTTCTTTGAGGCAAGCTTTCGCCATGCGGCTCAATGTAGTGTTATTGTAGTGACGCCTGTATAGCAATGGATGGATAGCTGCCTGGCGTAGCTTCATCAGGATATTTGCAGACTTGTTGCCTGTCTTCTTTCCGGCTGCTCGGTCGGCCAACAGCTTACGGACCTCTTCTTGCTCATGTTCGTAAATTTCCCTCTGGGACTCGTTTAACTCACAATATTCAACTTTAGAAATCTTGGGGGGCAGATCAATGACCTGGTGTTTCTTGCGTCGCAGTACAAAAGGCTTAAGCATTGACTTTGCTCTTTCGATGCGTTGTGCAGAAAGCAAGGCAGAGTGGGATTCATCCACGGTCTTCGCCTTGTTTGCAAAGATATTCTGAAGCTCTTCCTTGCGCTCCTGGAAAACCTTCGGAAGAATAAAGCCCAGAAGAGAGGCAAGTTCTTGGAGATTGTTCTGGAGCGGTGTACCTGTCAAAAGAAGCCTAAAGCGAGCCCGGATTCTGATCAATTTCTCATAGAGAACAGACGTAGAACTCTTGAGCATATGACCCTCGTCATACACACAAACGGTGAAGTCCATGTTGCGCAGGAAGTGTGCATCAACCTTGGCTTTGGCAATGGTATACGTAGTGACAATAACGTTGATGCTGTCCCTGTTGTCCTCGATCGTTTCTCGAATCACTGCGCGCTCAGCCTGGCCAGCGTAGTATGGCATAACGGAGAGGGCTGGGCAGAACTTTTGAAACTCTCGAAGCCAGTTTTCGATTGTGGACGAAGGCACGACGATGAGGTGCGGCCCCTTGATGCCCTTCTCAAACAGATGAGCCAAAAATGCAATGACCTGGCAAGTCTTCCCAAGACCCATATCGTCCGCCAGGATACAGCTCAATTCTTTCTCGAAGAGCAACGACAGCCAATTAATCCCGACGATTTGATAATCCTTCATCTTCAAGTCTTCGCGCATAATACCAGGCTGGGATATGAATCGGCTTTTACGGGAGCCAGTCGCAGGACCATCACTATCATCCTCTGAGCGCTGACTGGCAGGGGTACCGATGCCAGAGTCATGCGATGCCCCGGGGTTGATCGATGTCAGCTCCAATTCCCCATCACGCTTTCCAAAGATATCGACGCCCCATTTTTTCATTTCCGATGCAATCGGCTTTCCAAGCGCCTCACATTTTGCCACCAACGAATCAACAGCTTCGTACCCAACCCACATATCCATGCATTTGTCCACAATTTTATCACCAATAGGCTTGGGCGTTTTACGCCCACGACTACCCTTTGGCTTCGCGGTTTGCTCCGTCGTAGGCGCAGTGACAACGCGTACTTCGTCCAGAGTCGCAAAAGGTCGGTTAGAAATTATGACGCTCGCAACATCTTCGGTGATTGCGGCAATGTCCGCAAGGTCAAGGACATTGCATGTATTGAAGAACCTGAGAACCCTGGTCTCCAATGCACTCTCACCCTCCGGAATAGCTTCTACACCAGAATCTGAGTCATCGGACATGGATGCCTCGGGTTCTGAAGGTTCGGGTGATGGCTGCTTCCGCCCTTGAATAAGTCGGCCGGGCTTCTTTTTCGGAGGAGACTCTGAGCGATCTGGACTCGGGGAAGACACACGGGTCTTTGGCCCTCTAATTAAACGTCTCCTTGGTTTGGATTCTTCGTCGGACGGTTGCGCAGGTGCCTTCGGGGTGCTGCGATTCTCCAGGCGCATCGCAGCCCATTTATTCTGAATAGTTCCTCGAGCTTTGATCTGCTGCTTCGCCGGCGCAACGGGAGAGGCTCTTTTATTCAAAGCCAATTCATCGTCCGACAAGTCGGCTGTTCCATCTGCTTCACCTTCAACCATGCTAGCCAGGTAATCCAGAGCATCGTCGTAATTTCCACGCTTCGTTAAAAGAGCTTGCATGCAAGCTTTAACGGATTTTTGTGGGATCACTCTTTGCATCTTCTCTACCTTGGCCCTCAACTGATAGTCTTCAATATCCTGTAAAGACGATATATCCAGCTGCACCGGCTGCGCGCGGGAGGGCCCATCTTGCCGAAGCTTCTTGACCGCAGTCCCTTTTGGTACAGGGTCCATTTGAGCTGCAGGGCGTTTTGCGCTCGATGGATTATAGACGGCGGACGCGGTAATCTCTTTAAATCGGTCGAAAGAAGAATTATTTGCGCCTCCCGGTGAGTCCAAAACTTTTTCGGGGTTCCGCGAAGATTTGGCAAACAAGGAGGGCTTGATGTCAGTGCTGCTTGTCATTTGAATGTCATCGTCGTCCGAAGACCCTCCACGGTACGTTGGGCCGTCATCCTCAAGATCTATTACCGGCGCACGCTTCGCAGGGCCTACCGCAGGGGGGCGGAACAGGGTACCGCTGGGGGCCATTGCGCTGGCAAGGCGACCACCGGGCAAGGCAGGACGAGAAGGAGAGGATGTAGGACCTGGCGGGGAAGATGCAGCAACTTGAATGACTGAATTGCCCTTCGCAGAATAGGGCGGTTCTATAATCTGTGTTGGTTGTGTTAGACGTTGGGTCGCCGGGGTCAGGGACTGGGTTGCGGGCTGTTGAAAGTGTGGCAGCGGAACAGTGGCGACAGTTTCATATCCTTCGTCTTCTCTCCCGGGCGGCGTATTGTGAATGACTTTTTTGTCGCTAACCGGGGTATCAGGAACTGAATCGTCCATGGTTAGTGAGGCTTGTCCGATACTGGTGAATTAAGTTGAGGCCCGGCCACTGCGGCAGGAAGGCAGCTTCGCTCAGACGACCGAGAGGAAGTTCCTTCTTTTCCCCAACCTGAACTTTTCCTTCAGATTAAGTTCAAGAAAGGGCTTTTTTTCTCCGCAAAAAACGCGCTCAGACGCGCCCGCGGTCACGTGTATTGGCGCTTCAATTAAAGACCAAGCAAGGAAATCCTGCGACCTCTCCAAATGATAACCATGGAGCAGGGTAAGAAATTCATGAAGAGAAAAAATTCACTTACCATATACTGTGCATCTGTCCACCTGAATCGAAAGTGTTGCGTAGGATTTCTCAAGATTGAAAGAATGTTGGAGCTTTTTGACAATCGGAGGCTTTCAATGGCCGCGGACCAATGAGAGATGTGCATGCAATGACCTCACCTGAATTACGTCGCCTGGATTGAGTAAATCAATCCATTCAATAAACAATTCTTCTTTCGTCTTTGGCCACGGAAAACGGTCCATAAGTATAATCATAAGGCTCAGAGATCAATTTAGCCTCCATTCGATTAGCTTGCTACGTGCAGTTGAACTCCTCCCTTCTCTCCCAGCCCCCTCAAGGGTATCCATCATATCTGCTCGGTCCACACACTTAGTATCAACACCCTTTACAATCCAAAATGGCCAGCCGTCGTCCTCAGGGTAAATCATACGCAGAAGCGGTCGCTACTCCTGCACCGGAGAAAACGTCCGATTCCGATGTTACGCCTGCAGTTCCCACGTAAGAGTTTTCCCCGTCTGGTTTCCATCCTCAATCTGCATTCATGCCACATGGCCGATGCGCGGCGTCGAACCCGATACTAGTAGACATGTACCGTCTTCTACGAATCAAGCCGTGCCGCTCAGAGTGCCCCACCGATGAATTGTCACAGCTACTAATAGTTCGTTACAGAAATGTCATCTTCAAACTGCTAGGGTTTTCCGCCGCGATGGTCTCATTGCCCATTGGCATGTACTTTGTCGCAGTGAAGTTTGGCGGTATGCTCCTTTGTCCCCTGGTCTCTTTATTTACTTCTTTCTTCCATGGCTTCCGTGTACCCTTGAGGTATGAGTTCTAACATCAGGTAGCGAGTCCAACTGTCGCCGGCATTATTGCGGCTGTTACGGCCAATATCGTCTTGTTTGCGTATGTCTTTGTTGCATGGCAGGATGATCGCCTGGAGAGAGAAGCCTTAACGAAGAAGAAAGAAAAGAAGGCGCAATAAGGGGCTTGTGGCCCCTGGCGGGATTACCAATCGGTTTACATGTATGCGTTTGGTCTTTGTACTTAATATGCGGCGTTCGCGGACAGCTGTGTTGTAATTCTACTTTGGTTTGGCCCAAGGATGATAAGTCATGTGGACTGTAGGAATACCAGTTGAATATGTGAGGTTCCTACATCATTCATCTAGATCCACGTAGGTAAAACACGCCCACAGGGGTGCCGCGGGCCGTTAAGTAGTCCCGTTTCGGACCTTTGTGGAAGACGATAGTTCCAGTATTACAACCAGCCCATGTTGAAGAAGCCGCGCCTGGAAATGCACCGACAGACTGTATATAAACAAGTTGAACCCGAGCAGAAGAAGAGAGACAAGAAAAATGAAAATGAAAATGAAAAAGAGGACTGCGTTAAGATTCAGGGACTTATGGCCTCCGCTTCACGAACTCCTCCAGATCACTCTTCGTTACCACCCCGAGCACGAATTTCCGCGATACATCTGTTACCACGGCGAACTCTTGTTTCTCTCGCTTCTCGCCATTGGGGCCGGCTTCACTCTCGAAAAATTGCTCCAGTTCCTCCAAGGGAGTCTCCATTGTGATTACCTGGTACAAGCCCCGCTTCCGGTTAAACCGCTGCATGGCGGCAGACACGGAGTCTGACTCTTTGATAGTTCCTTCTTTCAAAAGTTGCTTCAGGCGGGGAATGCTAAGGTAGCCAAGTAGGGATCGTTTCGTAGAAGAAGTAACGGTTAAATGAGTGAAATCACGTTCGTAGGCTGCGAGCATGGCGGAGGAAACCAAATCGCTAGGGGAGACTGACAGTGCCGGAGGGGGGTCCAGATCTTCAACTGTAGCCTAGAATTCTTTTGTCAGTAAATAGGGAATAACAATGGGTCTATGCAGGTAGGCGTGAAGTGCCAACATAGAGGGGTAACGAACCCCTCGGTACTTGTCTGCCCACAACGACGGGGACGTGGACTGTTCCACGGCGGAGGAGAGTTTTTCGCGGGCAAATGCCTCGCTGCCGGTCGAATAGGAAGCCATATCCACGGAGTGATTCACAGGAGGGGCAGCAAAGCGACTAGGAGGGGTACGAAGAGGGGCCAACTATAGGGTCCAATTGAGGATAGGAACGGCTTCAAATCGAGACAGTAAGTAACACAGGGTAAACTCGGAGAAACACGGCTGTGCAGACAGTAAGAGCAAAGGATATGGGGTAAAGAGGGTGTTGACAATATCACAGGTGAAGTCTGTTCCAATGGATGATAAATTTATCGATTGCGGCCCACGAGCCTTAGTCTCCGTCCTCTAAGCCGATCGGGTTTGGCGCCAACCACACCTTCTTAGGAGTGGATGTCACGATACCATGCGACGTCATTGCCGGTCGCTGCCGCAGTGTCAGATTCTCTTCCCTTTTCGGTTGTTTGGGTCCTGCTACGGACTGAGTCACATTTGGTTTACTATTTAGACTGTCATACTGCTTCTTTAGTATCTCTAACAGGAAGAAAAGGTCAGCAGTTCGAGCGACTCGTGTTCCAACTGTTTTGTACTGATTGAGATACCGACTGCCCTAGAAGTGGGGACGATCTTCTTTATAGATATACAACCACCAGTACGTGCGGTTTGGTCCTGTGGAGACCTCCCAACCTACAATAAACCCAATATTTTAACATGATTTAACTAGGTAATTTCTCACTAAAATGTTTCCTTCTAAAGATATCATCAGTAGCATGTTTTCCTCACAGCACCCTCCAAACCAATCCGGAAAGCAGTCGCAGCTTTCGGGAGCTGCAGGAACAAAAAGGCAGGAGCCGTTTCCAGCCTGGAGTGTGGTTGATGATACCAAAAGAAAGGCAGATGCTATTGCAAAGGAGGCGTCACGCGAATTCAATATTGCAAGCCAAAAGGCTCAGGCCAAGACCGGTAAAATTGAACCGTGGACTCCCAAGTATTATGCAGCCTGTACAGTCGGCGGACTTCTTGCTTGCGTAGGGTTTCCCCTATAAAATGATATAGTCGCTTTACTCACTGTTCCAATCTTCTGATTGTGGATAGGGCCTTACCCACACTGCTGTGACGCCACTGGATCTCATCAAATGCCGACGCCAGGTTGATCCTCAGCTTTACAAAAGCAACCTAGAGGCTTTTCGTACTATTCGCGCCGCAGAGGGCTTCAGAGGAGTATTTACGGGTTGGGGGCCTACCTTCTTTGGATACAGTGTACGCTGGTGATACAATACCTGACATTCAATATACGGAGCTGACTAACAGAATGAAGGCCCAAGGAGCGTTCAAGTACGGTGGCTATGAGTTTTTCAAGAAGTTCTATAGCAACCTGGTTGGAGTGGAGAACGCAAATCGCTGGAAGACGTCCCTGTATCTCACAGCCAGTGCATCTGCAGAGATTATTGCTGATGTAGCACTCTGTCCTTTCGAGGCCGTCAAGGTGCGCATGCAGACAACAATCCCACCTGATATCCGATCGACTTTCACGGGGATTTCCAACGTCGTTTCGAAGGAAGGAGTAGCAGGGTAAGCACTCGATTATACGTTGTAGATGCAGCTGGACCGCACTGACTTCGAATAGACTTTACAAGGGTCTATATCCGTTGTGGGGTCGGCAGATTCCGTACACCATGATGAAGTTTGCTTCATTCGAAACCATCGTGGAGATGATCTACAACTACCTACCGGGTCAGAAGTCTGATTACAACAAAGGCGCACAGACTGGGGTGGCTTTCACTGGAGGCTACTTGGCTGGTATTCTATGCGCTGTTGTGTCCCATCCCGCTGATGTGATGGTGAGTAAATTGAACGCAAACAGACAGCCTGGTGAAGCCTTTGGTGCCGCTATGGGTCGGATCTACAAGGAAATTGGCTTTGCTGGCCTGTGGAATGGTCTTCCCGTCAGAATTGTCATGATCGGAACTCTGGTAAGTCAACAACAGACCTTGTTGAGGTATCCGCTAACCAAAGGGATTTGTAGACCGGTTTGCAATGGATGATGTATGTATCTCTTGCCGCTCTTTCTCCACGATTATAGGACTTGAGTACTGACACTCGCTAGCTACGATTCATTCAAGATCTTCATGGGTCTTCCCACCACCGGTGGAGGTCCTGCCGCCGAACAGAAGAAGTAGAGGCAACAGGCGGTGCTGGGCTTAATACACGCAGTAGGTGTTTTGTTATCGTAGGAATGTAGCGAGGGAGACTGTCATTCTGGTGATTTATAGCAGCGTAGTGCTCATGAATGTGAATGTTTACTCAATCGTATTCCAAAATCACCTGCCAAGACGGGTGTCTTATCCACGGGACGAGTTATCAACGATCGTTAGTCACGAACTGGACCAATGGATTGCATCGCAGCCTCGTTATCTTATCATTTATCTGCCCGATTGATGGGCTTGTACCGACGTCACCGAGTTAGTATATGTCGATTGTTAGCCCAATGCCTGATAAACCCCGTGTTCAATAAACCTTTAGGGAATATTTCGGGACGTTCAGGGCCTAGTCCATCTCCTGAATCCTGAGGAATCGCATCAGACCCTCTCGTGGTTTCTCGTTCCTAAACTTTACCTTTGAGTTTACTTCCCATCCATTTGGAATCCTTCTGGAAAGCACCGACTGCCCACCAGTGCATAGATATAAGTACTGAACCCCTAGCCTGACTTTCGCGCGCAAGCAACTTCTCTCAAAACATCAAGGATTCTATCCCAGCTCCAGACTCACATCACTTCTAGCACTATGGGCGAACACGAACCCATCGTATCCCACGGCCGCGGAGGTGCGCCCCCTTCTTGAATATATTATCAAGCGTCATACGTCTCTCACTGAACTCGCCCTAACATACCATCTCCTACCCCAGGTCAAGGCAACATCGGCGCCGACTCCACCCAGTGCGCCCCAGTATCCCTCCTCCACACATTCCCCGTCTAACAAATACACCACAGATACGTCGACGGTGGTATAGTCCGTGAAGGCGCCTACGGAGACCAAGGCGACGGCGCATACTCCGCCGGCGTGAGTCCATACATACCTTCCCCTCCAACCCCAACCGACCATCATAGATCACTGACCTCTAGACTGCAACAGCGCGGCGGCGCAGGCAACATCGGGTCTCCCCACGTACGTCCCACGGCGGGGACTCCTCACGACGCGGAAATCATTCCCGAGCTGGCGATTCGCAATTCGACCGACGGCGATTATCACATCGGTGTATGTTCATTCTTTGACCCCCGGCCCCCTGCCTTTCTTGCGTAAAGGAGAGTTGTGTTCTGACGATGTCAGCGCGGCGGACAAGGAAATGTCCATCTCGACGAGGCACATAAGAAGAGGGATGAGGAGAAGAAACAGCAGAAGGCGCTCGCGCATGATGGATGGGCGGATAGATTGAAGTATAAGCTTATGGGGAAGAGATGACTCTCTTCTTCCCATCTCACCTTCCTTTTATTCCTGCTTTTGGTGCAGGATGGGGTTTTCGCAATGTGGTAGTGTGGTTTATGTGTGTGTTTGTGTTTAAGCTTGATTCCCATGTTATGTGATCTTTCTTGATGGTTGTTCGATGTATCTGAGTGTTGTTTAGTCCTTGTTGTTATTGAGTTTTATATATATCTTAATGTCCAGTTCTTGATGGCGAGAAGCTATAGAAGCCTCAATAAGATGCGCTTGCGGCCGCTCTAAATCCTCTTTGTATCAAGTAAGTTGCCGATATGATCGCTCACATTTGCATATTGATCAGCAGATCCGCGTCTGGAACCAGATTCAAGACATATACAACACCGATCTTCATTTCATAATAACAATAAATAAATTCGCCCATATCACTGAACATCGAATGAATGATCCCTTTGCCAAGTACTATCCCATGAAACTAATTTTAAATCCACCATTGTATCGTAATCTCGTAACGTCCATCAACTGCGTGCTTGAAGATACATAAAAACAATAAAACAGCAAAAAAAAGACGCATAATAACAAGCTAGAAGCTAATTAAAAACAGAAAAAAAATACACACAAGTTCCTGTACTGTCCCATTCCGTAGATCCCATTGCTGTGAGTCGAGAGTAAAACGCCAAATGAGTTATTACATCCGTTATGTGAGGTGAGAAAACACGCATTGAACGACAAATATTTGGGTCGGTTAAAGGGGGAGGGCCAAAGTGGAGGAAATGAATGGACTAGTCCTTGCTGAACCTTCGCTTAAACCAACTTTTTCGCTTCGTATCGCTCGCATCGGAGGCGTTCGTAGCTTTGCGTAGATGGCGACGGGTGGTGGGCGCACCCGCGGCTGAGGCTGGTCCACCCACGGGGCCTCCAGCGGTGGGATCGGCGACTGGAGCGGAATTCCCAAGCTTAATTGGTCCAGTTCCAGCTGCGCCAGAGGCTAACGCACCGCCATTACTGAGGTTCGGTTCAGGGCCGAATCCCGCGAACCCATACCTTTCTGCGACTGCTCTCTCCTGCTGCTGTTGCTGGAGCAGCTGTTGTTGTTGCATCTGTTGTTGTTGAAGTTGTAGCTGATCGATTGAGCTGTTCACAGAGCTTGGATCGGTTGAATTGTTGGCCCAAGGATCGGTATTGCTCCCCGAACCAGACGCTGCCGTCACGTTTTCGTACGATTTGTGGTAGCCATTAGATCCATATCCATTTTGTGCGCCATGGTACTCGGGCTCCATGCGGTGCCGACGTGGTCGCCTTCCGCCGCCTTGATTGTATGGGTAATGATTCTCAGGGGGCGGCCCGCCGCCATAGTTGCTTTCCATGTAACTCTCCGGTCGGGAATATGTTCCACGTCCATTGTAGTAGCCATTTTGGTCGTTGTAGCCTCTGTGGTGGCCGTTGTGTCCTGTGGTCGCATTATCAAGTCAGTAATGGAGATAAACATGAATGTGATGAACTTCAGGTGACGCACCACCGTAGTAACTGCTGCGTCTACTATATTCTGCTCCAGGTGTGGATTCATGGTCTAGCCCTCAATTAGCATCCTACAACACATATTTTTCCGAGGCCGAACATACCTGTTCTAGCATATGATACCGGTCTGCTGTTGTACGATCCATAGATGGCGGCCTCAAAAGAACGAATTGTATCCAGCGGACGTTCAAGTCGAGGACGGGTGGGATTGGAGAGATCGGGGTCAGCTATTCAATGAAAACAGACAATTAGTCCATCGTTCTCCCATAGCGAGGCTCTGAGTATTGAAGAGAATTGTAAACGAACTTATGACATTTCCGAATTGGTCTTTATGCTGCATCTCCCTTAAAGAGCCGATAGTGGACTTTTCCAAAGCAACCAACACTAGATATGACCTGTCAGTTCGGAAATATGTGCCAAAGCAATCGGGGAAAAAATGTGAACAGGGCGGGGGTTGAGAGAAACAAAAATGAGAACAGGTTCAATGCGAACCCAGATGATGAGACACAAAATCGAAGCATGGGAGTTAAATTTGGTAACATACTTGGCTGCGCCTCGCTCATAGCAACCATAGGGTCGGCTTTGGTATGTAAAGTACGTTTATGTTTCTCCTCAGCAGATTCGGTGAGACGAATTTTATTGCTGCCAGAATTGCTGGACTTGTCTGACCTGCCACCAAAACTGAACCCCCGACTGTGTCTCGGGGGCGCGGGCTGTTGGGGGGACGCCATTTTTAATACTCCCCGTCGTACTTAGCGCCTGACTACCCTGGAATTTGTTTCGTAGCGATCTATCTGCACTATAGCGGCCGTTGTGGAGCGCAACAGCAAGCGGAGTGGAAACCGCCAAGGAATGTATGGTTCAATTGTCGCAGACAGCGAGTGTCTCAGGCGCTTGATTTCAACGAACCCTTGATAAGGCAGCCAACGAAACGAGCGTGTGCGCGTGGGGTTGAATTTTTGGATCCTCTCCCTAACCTGACGTCTAGTTTGCCCTTCTGGAATGGAATAGTATTTATACCCCTCGAGTCCAGAAAAATAGTATGCGCCAATATGCTTGTCTCAGTTTACCGTCCCAAGAAAAGAAAAGCAATGCTCAGTTGTTGTTGTTGTTATCGTCGCAACAGAAGGCGTGATGCGACAGGTACAGGTTGTCAAATAAAATCTATCAGACGATCGGCACTGGATCCTGCAAGATTAGTATCAGACCAGATAACAGGCAACCGACGGGATGGGTTGGAGGGGGGAAACGGACAATGAGCGATCGACAATGGAAGCGACGATGACCAGTATGGGTATGTGGAAGAGAGTGGCCGTGTATAGGGTCGGCAAACGAAAGTCGGCAGGAAGAGATAAGAGAAAGAGAAAGAAAACAATGAGGTTTGAGGTTCACTTTCAACTAAGGTTCACCACGAGGACTGTCGAGGCCTTTTTGACTTAATCTGGATTTGGGGTTGACGACAGGCGCCACGCAATAAGAGGGGAAAGGCAAGTCTTCTTGTCTGGACGACGGAACGTCGCCTATCAGCGTAGTTCGTTCCAGCCTGTTTCGCCGTAGTTTGGTTTTGGGTCGGACGATGGCGTTAGTCAAGTCTAAGCGGACTGGGCAGAACTCTCATCGGTGGCTTGTCTATTCTTAGATGTATATCAAGTAGATCTATACAGCTTATGTGTAGTTGACCATGGCCGGGCTGACCATGCTTCCTTGTGTTTTTGTTCTGTCGAACCGCCTTCCAATCCTTCTTTACGCTGAACATCATCTCAGAACTCATTTTCCGAGTGAATTATTAGACTTTCAGGGTCGAGAAAGCAGTCTTCCTTGGATGCTTATTTGTTTGGTACCTCGTGACAGACACTAACCGATTGGACCGCGGGTAAGAAATTTACCTTTAGAGCAGTCCAGAGAAATAAAATAACAGTTGAAAAGGGAAAGTAAAAGTGGACGACTAATCAATTAAATTTCTAAGAATAAAATCCTGCATTAAGAGGGAAAAAAAAAAAAAAAAAAAATATCAAAACCAAAGAATGGGAGGAGAAGCAAGCCCAATGACAAACAACAGTCACACTGTGTGCGTTACGCAAGTTCTCCTCCCTGGACCACCAATCAATAGGAAAACGTCGACCAGCCACCCAACCCTGCAACAATCGTTTTCTTTCGGCTCCAGAATGTGTCAGGAACTAACCGGGGAGCTGAGGTGATACAATAAGGTTGCAAGACTGTGTTGTCAAACCCACTGATCGTCCTGATCTTCTTTCTTGCGTAATGAATCAATAAGCAGGGTGGGATCAATCAGAGGATTTTCATTGCCTCATTGCCTACAGTGACAGCGCGACATCACCGTTACTCAATCCAATCTCTCCCGTCTCTCTGATAAAACTAATTTTTCACTTCCTACTAAATTAGAATCAATTCGATGTCTCAGTAAGGTGGTATTTATATTACATACAAGACCCGTATTGAAAACACTGAGCAAAATAGAGTCACATTGATTTAGCGCTATACACTAACTGATCTTTTCACCCATCCGTCATCATCCCATTGGCCACGGGTGCAGCTAAATCCTGATGTCTTGATATCATGTCCAACTGACAAGTCGGAGGATCTGCCGAGTCTTCACGTTGTTCACAGGCACTGCAGTCAGCAACCTCACCTTGTTTGATACCTGCGGAGACCGCACTAGTTCATAATTTATGCCAGGAAACAAAGCATTCGACTGATATATAAAAATTGCACCATAGGATATTTTCCTTTCCCCATGACCCGTCCTAGACCACGCTTTCCCCAGAGGGCTTCCTACATGCTTAGCAGAAATGATGCCTGCAAACCCCAGGTTTATGTCAAATTATGCATAATTGTTGTTGTCAAGAACTCCGTCCAAGAGGGCGCCAATGAAGGGATCCATAACGATCTTCAAATTGCATTATGCGGTGGGTCATCACAGTGGGGGATGGCGCCTACTTTAATTCTGATTAACTCGGGTCGAAGAGAATTCACCCCATGCAAGGAGGCTAGATTTCAGGATTCCAGACTCGAACAGCGCCCTCGCCGCAAAACTGGGCATAGGATTAGGGCTTGTCTAATATTCCTCCTAGTTGGAATATCAAAATTCTCTTATCGGAATAAGACAATGGATATGATTCTTGTTTACCCATCGAAGTATAACCATATCTATATACATCGAAATATTCGAGATTAAACTAAGGTGATAGAGTTGAATATTGATGACATGCCAATACGCCAGTTGTTATTATGTAGAGACATGAGTCTATCTTCACCTTCTTGCGATGGTGTCAGAGATAACTTGGAGGCAAGCTCTACCCAGATCGTATCCTCGCCGGGGTTGAACACTTCATACTAGACAGCGGGTGCCCACTTTGGCAATGCGTCTTACTCTAACTGAAACTCACGAATTGATCAGGGCTTCTCCGACAGTCCCTGCGCATCTGTCGATTCTTGGCTTCACTTACTTCAAAATGCATGCAGCCAACCTAGCATTAATCAAGTCTGTGGAACACTATTCAGTGGTGTCCTCATTTCTGGCTCGTCTCCCCTATCCCTTCTCTGTACCACAGTCAATCCCTACTGCCACAAGCTCTGACAAACTCTTTACATTCCTATGTCCCACTGGAATAGCAGGAGACTTAACAATTTCCTACCATCCAACGTGCTCTACAATATAATCACAACAAGATAGGGAACGACCAATGTGCTTAAGCATTCTGACACTGTGATCTGCACCCTTCACCGACCTATAATCGGTATACTCCATGCCATACTGCCAGATCCCAGTCACGTCCTTTGTACATATCCAATGACCCCCCGCAGCTACACGTCCAGACTCAATAACACTGTCATCAACCTTCTCTAAGCGACAATTGAGAGGCGTCAGCTCCAGGCAAGTCCATGGTATGTGCCCACTTATGACTGTTCCAGTCTGTTGCTCTTCATGTAGCACAGCACCCCTACAGAACCAGGCAAAATGGGAGAACCAGGCACAGCACATATTATCTGAAGAAATACTGGTGTAACGGAGTGACATGGTGGCCCCTATTATTGTATCACAATGAATGGTCCCATAGTAGGTACGGGGCTAGACCAATCTCTATATCATGGTTTTGGCCGAATGGGGTGTTCTAAGACAGATAGTTATCTAGGTCCATGGGCCATGTAGGGCATAAATGAAAAAGGTATATGCTAGAGGTTCGGTTCCCTCGGAAGTATATAAGGTGTACTGTACTTGCCCAAGTAGCGTGCTTGATACAAGTCTGCTCCCTGCTACTATATGTATTAGTGTACGTTCTGGCAAATATGCTTGTAGTGTTGCCCCTATAATTAATGAGCTGAGGGGTTCCATGTAGAATAGAATGTTTACTGCACAAAGTATGCCCCAGAGCAAAACCAGGCATCTGACGCGATGACATATCATTGCACGGTGGGCGGGAATATATCCTGCCCTAAGAGGTTATGCCTACAGGATATGTATACTAGCAGCTCAGAGCTCAATAGAAGTTGGAGCAACTGCTTACAGGTCATATACCAATTGTACACGTACGCAGCAGGACGTAGTCGGAGTGACGTAAACTAAAGTGTCCACAATCAACATATGGTTCCTGAATATTAAGGTTTGATTTACAAAATGTTCTAGTAATTGGATACGGCAACAAACCCCGGGATTTAAAGATAAGCTTATAGCCATCAACGCCATGAGATTTGAGCCAATGTCGCATACGGGCTCGTCTAGACTGGGTTTCACTTTCAACATCGGGAGCATCGGGAAAAATTCTATTTGCTGCAAGTGGTTGCTGTTTGCCCATCTCATCCTCGTTGTCCACCCTAGACTTCTATTCGAATAGGGCCCGCCTAACGTCCGAATGCGAAATTGAATCATCATGCTGAAATGGTATATTGATTGGTGTGATGTGCGCCGAGTGGTGGAGAAGCCATGGTGTCAGAGAAGACACATGATGCTCGCCGGTGTTTAAAACGGGTCAAGCGTTTCTAATGCCTAATAACTGACAGATATCCATGCTGTAAAGGAGACATAAAAGTTCTTTTATTTTAATTCGTAGGGCTGGTCGGCCCTGCCTCTCCCACGAACATTATCAACCCGCCAACTCCATCTCAACATTGGCTCATACCGTCGACTCCTTGCCCGACTGTCTGCGTGAAGATTCCGGAGTGCCAACTAACACATAATAAAACCGAGTCATTTAGATGTTGGAGGGGTAGAGCATGACGCGGACAGTAGCGCCGAAGGACTTGGGGGGGAGGTTGTGGCGGAACTGAGCACGGACAACGCCGGAGTTTCCTGTTGGATGCTATTGTCAGTCCTGCACATCACTGCAATTTCCGCCACCATTGCCCGAGTTCCGTGCACCATATAGTCCAGTTTCACATACCGTGAGGACGAGTAACCTTGCCCCAGATCACCCGGATGTTGGAACCCCGAACCTCGCGCTTAGCCCGGTAGACGAAAGCGACCTTCTTGCCGAGGTAGAAGTTGGCAGCCTCGGTGTTGTCAACACCGTCGATCTTGATCAGACTATATCACCGATGTCAGATTCCATGTCCCAAACTTCCGATATCAGATGCGGATCGGTACCTGGTGTTGGGGTTGACCTGGCGCTTGGAGCGCTGGTAGCTCAGGTGACGTCCCCTAAAAAGCAATTCGTATTAATCCTCTGTTCTGATCATCTGTCGCGGTCCCATCCGTATCCCATCCTCGCAGGCGACTTTGATAGACATATATCATTTCCGGATACGCGCGACACGATATAGTTGTGGTAACTTACTTGACGTAGACTATAATTTAGAAAGATACATGTTAGCATCTCGTCTCCAACCAAGCTTCATGTAAGATCCTCCAAGCTCCTTCCCGACTCCAAGTATATCCGTTGTCGCACACCCCATAACCATAACCATAACCGGAACCATAACATTCAACAACTCCAGAGGTGTACTCACGTCTGTGACCGTGTTCCGAAGGCATTCTGACGGCGGTTCTGAGCAACAGCGGGCAACGCAAACAAGTCGAGGAAATGACCCGCAAAAATGTCGTTCGGGTTGTCGTGGTTGTCGTCGCTTCGTAGGTATGAGACGGCGTTCACAATTTGCGAGGGTGTGTTCGGTGCGACTCGCCCTAACCCGTTTCGGGACGCTTAGCGAGCTGACTGGTCACCTGTGGTCGACCCCAGCCAGGGCTAGCCAAATCCCGTGATGGAGCATGGGAAACAGCCGCTAAACCTACTTTGGTTACCACGGAGAAATAAATATTCCTGTCCCCGATATAAGCATTGACTCTAAATTCCTGCTGCAAGTCTCCACCGCATCGTTACCTTTTTTGCCGTCGGGCTACTGTGGTCCGAGGCCGGTTCGGGCGGCTATTCTAACGGCATGGAGTATCTGTCTACCTAGGTAGGACTGCACCCCGCTGACAGAAAGGTGTTTAAGAGGTCACAGGAGACTGACTCTTCAATGACGACAAAGGCCCCATCGCCCCTGCAGAGGGATCAGGTGTTGCTGTTACCTTTTGGGTTTCCGCTCTCACTTCATCGAATAGGGGACCTCGGTGCATACATATAAAGTAGGGGCCGTGTTTTGGGTGCATATAGGGATGTTGGGGTTTGATTCATCATTGCAGTGGTGCTCATCCAGTGATGTAGTATGTATGGGATGTACTCCGTACTCCGCTACGGAGTTTATAACTAAAGACGGCACCCTTACTGAGTGATCATACCGGGAGCACATATTTGGAAATACAGCGAGTTCCGCCCCACAGGCAATCGGCAGCGACCTTTACGCGGAGTATATGTTGTTTTACTCTGACAATACACAATTGTATCCTGGTCTGACCGTAGAAGTTCAAAAGAAATAAAGGAAACAAAAGGAAAAAAAAGAGAAGTAATTGGGAGCCATCTACTTCTACACATCTACTACCTAGAGACAGCCCGAGTCAACTATCAAGTCAATACCCGGCTCGGTACAGTCGTGAGGCTAGGTTCGGCGTTAATGCAGCCGAGTCGGTCTGATTACATTTTCATCCAGACTTTCTTTAAACTTACGGGAAAATAGAATCCGTATTGATTGAGTGGCAGTTATCAACTTTGGATGACAAATCCGCCGATCAAACTCCACGAGTACGGTCACCGAAAGTGGCTTCTAGGAGCACGCAGTTCCGGCTACCTTCCTCACAGCTTCTGGCGCGGTCGATGGAATAGGCCGGCCTGTATGTACATACCCTGTAATACAGTGGAGTCCGAAATCGCTCTTTGTGTACTGTAATCGGAGGGATACTTTCTACGTAGTCTATAGATTAAATTAAACTATACGAGGGACAGATTCACTTGTCAAGGTGGATTGGAGATGAAACAGCAGAGTGACAGTGAGTAAGGGCTTACAAATGAAATACTAATTAACTATCCAGACTCTCGTTGTAACTCTAACTTTAACTTGCGTCCTCCGTTGACAAGTTGGCAAATGGCAATCAGATTGAAGACGGTTACCCTCCTAGATTTAGTAAGTAAAAATGTACTTACGATGTCTTACATTTCTTTCACGTCTATCAAACAATGATTACCATTCAGGTGATATGCGGATTACTTGAGAGTAAGCGGTTATGACTCGTGAGACATAAGATTACCAGCCAGCTGATAGCTCGCGCGGGGTTAACAACATCCAGCAGTTGCTTTGGATAATGGAACGAGTGGTACTCAGTGGATCTGAATTTTCCGGTAGACTTAGCCCAGTCCATCTTCGGATAATTTCAGGGATTCTGATCTGATATTTTGGCGGTAATACAAAGTTACAGACATGCTCTACAGGCACGGTGGTTGTAGTTACTCCTATAGGTAGTACAATCAATACCAAAGGGGCTGGTGGCTACTATCTAGCTCAACTGTCACGTATGAAAATGGACGCTATGATATAAGACAGAGGAGTGAGAGACCGATGGGACCTGAGAACTAGCTAGCAAATTCATTACAAGATGATAGATAAGCCAGCAAGAACATCGTCTTCTAGAAAGTCTAGAAGCCTGTTAAATTTATAATACAGCATTTGAATTTAAGAAAAAATCTTATGTATGTATGTAGAGACATACAATGATACAAAAGGGGCAAACAAAGAAATAAAAATAAAAAATAAAAAAGATTTTCATCGAAAAAAAAAGAAAAAGTAAAAAGAAGGAGAAAGATCATGATAATAGAATTAAATAATAATACCAGGTAATACATGAAAGAGTAAGAGCCCCGCGGCAAATTATATGGACGGAGGTGGAAAAGAAGGCCTCGTGCCCCACCATCGTAATGCTGCTGCAGCTCTAAGCAAAGTCCTCTCACGGCGTTAAAAAAGTACACTGCTCCGCCGGAACTGTTGGGGATTTTTCCAACAAACCTCTCCTCCATTTCTGACTCCCCTTTAATTTTTCCCTCTCCTCTCGAACTTAGATCTCTTTCTCCTATCCTACATTCCTTCCACCCCATTGCGACCCGATCTCCTATCATAACATCATGGCCAGCACAATAGCACGTTCTGAGGAGCGCCAGAACGCTGGGTGAGTGTTGACCACATCCTGCCTCCCTCTGACATCACTCCCTCCCTCTCAACTGTTCCGCCCACTTTGTCCACCCGCCGTGACAAACCGCGCTCGAAGCATTTCAACCTGGAATTGATCCCCATCAATTATATATATTATTTAGAATTCGACCTCTACATTGCTTTTTTTGGGCTTTCTTTTATTTTCTTCGAATTTTCCTTCTATCACATACAGGCTCCCGTTGATCGACATACATTATCCACAATCCCTGTTCTGCAACTGCCTCTAATTCGCTGCTAACATGGATATTTCGCTTAGCACCCTCGAGCTTAAAGATGACACTGCCATTGTAGTACTTGGTGCCTCGGGAGATCTCGCGAAGAAGAAGACGGTGGGTGATCCTGCGAAGCTTGGTGCAAGAAATCGGAAGCTAATGTCTCTCATAGTTCCCGGCACTTTTCGGCCTTGTATGTACCTGCGGACTAGCCCTCTAATGAGGGGTTAGGTAACCTTGTTTCCCTGGCTGACCCTGCATCTAGTATCGTAACAAGTTCCTTCCCAAAGGAATTAAGATTGTCGGCTATGCCCGGACAAAAATGGACCACGAAGAATATCTGAGACGTGTGCGGTCGTATATTAAGACCCCTACTAAGGAAATCGAAGAGCAGCTGGACAGCTTCTGCCAACTATGCTCCTACGTCTCGGGTCAATACGACAAGGATGAGGCTTTCCAGAACCTCACTAGGCACCTGGAGGATATCGAGAAGGGTCAGAAGGAGCAGAACCGTGTCTTCTACATGGCTCTTCCCCCCAGCGTTTTTACTACCGTGTCGGAGCAATTAAAGAGAAACTGCTACCCCAAGAACGGTATCGCTCGTATTATCGTGAGTCGTCCCTTATACCGTCGTCTTCAGCAAAAACGGTTGCTCATGTGTGCTTTATTTGTTATAGGTTGAGAAGCCTTTCGGCAAGGACTTGCAGAGCTCGCGTGATCTCCAGAAGGCGCTCGACCCCAACTGGAAGGAAGAGGAGATCTTCCGTATTGACCACTACCTGGGCAAGGAGATGGTCAAGAACATCCTTATTATGCGCTTCGGCAACGAATTCTTCAACGCCACCTGGAACCGTCATCACATCGATAATGTGCAGGTACGAATTGGATAATTGCTCCGTTTGGCCTGGCTATTTACTAAAATAACTTGCTCCAGATCACATTTAAGGAGCCCTTCGGCACTGAGGGTCGTGGCGGCTACTTCGACGAGTTCGGTATCATTCGTGACGTTATGCAGAACCGTATGTAACACGTTGTTTGTTCCCACATGCTGGCAAGAAAGCTTACCTCTTTGCTGCAGACTTGTTGCAGGTATTGACTTTGCTCGCTATGGAGCGCCCCATCTCATTCTCCGCCGAGGATATTCGTGACGAGAAGGTAACGGTTTCTTTTAACCCAACCATCCTCTGTTCTGATATTGATGCATTAGTAGGTGCGTGTTCTGCGCGCGATGGACGCCATTGAGCCCAAGAACGTCATCATCGGTCAATACGGAAAGTCTTTGGATGGAAGTAAGCCCGCATACAAAGAGGACGAGACTGTCCCTCAGGATTCTCGCTGCCCCACTTTCTGCGCATTAGTCGCATACATCAAGAACGAGCGGTGGGACGGTGTTCCTTTCATCATGAAGGCCGGCAAAGGTACATTCTACCCTTTACTCTCCCTGCGTTGCTTGCATGCTTACAGTCCCCAGCCCTGAACGAGCAAAAGACCGAGATCCGTATTCAGTTCCGCGACGTGACTTCAGGCATCTTCAAGGACATTCCTCGCAACGAGCTCGTCATCCGTGTTCAGCCCAACGAGTCCGTGTACATTAAGATGAACTCGAAGCTTCCTGGCCTCTCCATGCAGACTGTCGTGACTGAGCTTGACCTCACCTACCGCCGTCGCTTCTCCGACCTTAAGATCCCCGAGGCTTATGAGTCTTTGATTCTGGACGCCTGAAGGGCGATCACTCGAACTTCGTGCGTGATGACGAGCTTGACGCCAGCTGGAGAATCTTCACACCTCTCCTGCACTACCTTGACGATAACAAGGAGATCATCCCTATGGAGTACCCCTACGGTATGTTCTGGATCTGTGTTGCATATAGTATGTGAGTTTTTGTGGCTAACGGTGGACTAGGCTCCCGTGGACCTGCCGTTCTCGACGACTTCACTGCCTCGTTCGGCTACAAGTTCAGCGATGCTGCTGGCTACCAGTGGCCCTTGACTTCCACCCCCAACCGTCTGTAGACGGGGAAGGCTTATGAGGCTAACGAGAATGTAAAAAGGACAAAAAGGGGCAAGGATACTAATGCAGCATGACTGAGTTTGTTTTTATTGTTATGGTATGTTTGGGAATTTCGGTTTGAGTAGGCGGCTTTTTTAAACAATCGGTGGGCCGGCAATGACGGAGTAAATCCATTTTTACCACCCAACTCTAGAAACGAATCAAGTGAATATTACGAGATCACGAAAGATGCGCAGACCTCGCGCCGTTGTTCTCCAGGAAAAGAGGCCAAGCCGATTCTAAGACTTGGCGGGGACAACGAGGACATTTTAAAAGAAAGAAAAAAAAGAAGAACATACCCCTGGATCCCTGTAGATGAATAAGATTAGCATTACGTACGAGTCAGTCGCCTGGTAAAATGTCGATGTTCATTTGAGAGTTCATGATCAGCTATTTATAAACCACCCTTTCAGGTCCCTTGTGGGTCTGGTAAGATTAAATTTCATAGCCTGCTGCCGATAAGATTGATTGAATTCTGCCCTGACGTTCCCGGGGGCCCGCATGCGTCTGTGGTCTGGGTCCCGCCCGTGACTTTCCTTTTCCTTCTTTCCTTTCTTTCCTTTCTTCCCTTGGTGCCTCAATTTTCTCCAGGCGCTCTTTGCTTTTATATGCGATTGACCCTCCCATCAGATTAATTCCCGGTATAGAGCACCGCTTACGCGCTTTCGTCCATCAGTCTTCGAGCTTCCACGACATTGTTCCCGCCATTGGATCTGCGTTGCATCCTCCCATGCTATTTTTTTTATCACAGACAGACACTGCGACGAGCGCAATCCTCCTCCAACCTCTACCGCCGACTGTTGATTACTCGTCGAGTCTAAGCTCATAGGAGCCCTTACACCTCGCAATTGCCGCCCAGACTCTTATATTCCCCGATCGAATTGAGAACCTGTCGACTGCTCTAGAACGTGTGGTTGCCTGATCGTAGGCACGAGACCAGGTGGACCTAGTCCATTTCATGGAAAATCGAGGATTTCAGAGAGCGTCAATTACATGCAAGCATCCAGCGATATAATTAAGGATGCCACAAGCTGCAAGATGGGTGGGTTCGCCCTCCATCAAGGGACGAACAGAGGCAATGCGCATGGCACTCTTGACGTTTAGTCTGTTAGGGTTACAGTACGTTGACCATCATTGTCGGTATCTACACTGCCTGTGATGAACATGATCCGCTAAGATATCTATGGTGCAGGTTTACTTGGGGCATTGAAATGACCTGTAAGACCTTTTCTCCTCCGCCGCCGAACCGTCCTCTAATCAGACCTACTCGACATAGACTGCACTCCGTATCTTCTCCAGCTCGGCCTCACTAAATCTCGAACATCACTTGTCTGGATCGCTGGTCCTTTGTCCGGGTTGATTATCCAGCCTCTCATTGGTGTCATCGCTGATCGGTCGCGATCGAAATGGGGAAGACGAAGGCCATTCATGATTGTAGGCTCATTGATCGTCGCGATGTGTTTGTTAGTGCTGGGATGGACTTCAGAGATTGTCGGTCTTTTTGTCAAGGAGGCAGAAAAGGTAGGTTGAGAAGCACGCTGAATTTTAAGCAAGAGCTTACATGTGGATCATTTACTAGGCCAACCGAGTTACCATTGCGCTAGCGGTCCTTAGCATTTATGCCGTAGACTTTGCCATCAATATCGGTGGGTGTGGGTACCAAGGAAATCTCAAGTGCTATCTAACAGCGTCTAGTCCAAGCGTGTTGTCGGAGCTTGATAGTTGATACATTGCCTATTCCATCACAGCAGGCTGGGTCAGCATGGGGTATGTTTTTTGCCCATTGCCGAATGCGAATGACTGATCTAATATCCCAAAGCCACTAGAATGTCAGCCATTGGCCAGCTCATTAGTTATGTTATCGGATCAATCGATACAGTTAGCATATTTGGCACCACAATTGGCGATACTCAGTTTAAGCAGATGACAGTTATCGCTGCGCTATCCTTACTCATCGCTGTTCTGGTCACTTGTTATGCGGTGAAGGAGAGGATATTGATTACTGCTAGGTGAGTAGATGACCGAGGATACGCCCCAGATGCGGTTCGTTGACTTGTGGGACAGAGACTCCGAAGGGAAGGCCGGGGCTTTCCAGGTCATGTCTCAATTATTCAAAACTACAATGGACTTGCCTCCCCGCATCCAAGCCATCTGCTGGGCTCAATTTTGGGCGTGGATTGGTATAGACATCCTTGTGAAAACTTTGATACAACCCTCGCTAATCTATACCAGGCTGGTTTCCATTCCTTTTCTACAGCACCACCTGGGTTGGTGAGACATATTTCCGTTATGAGGTTCCAAAGGATGCGACGTATCCGACCGACATGCTTGGCGAGGTTGGCCGAGTTGGCAGTTTGTCACTGGTCGTCTTTTCGTCCATAACATTCTTCAGCTCTGTTCTGTTGCCATTCTGCGTACAGCCTCCAGATGACAGGAGACCCCGATTTACACCACGACCCCCTCCAGGGATTGCCGCCTTGCTGAAGAAGATCGCTTTGATACGACCGGACTTGCAGACGACCTGGTTGATCTCCCATGTGATGTTTGCAGCTACTATGATCTTCGCACCTTTGGCCCGATCCCGGGCCTTTGCAACCTTTTTAGTAGCCTTATGTGGAATTCCGTGGGCGGTCAGCAGCTGGGCCCCTTTCGCCTTCATGGGTGTGGAGATAAACAAGCTGGCCTTAGGCCCAACTCAAGCATCGCGCCTGGCCGGTGTCACTATGATCACATCTTCCAGTATCCGTTCTGAGGCTTACGGTGATAGAAATGGAGATACGGAGATGGACGTGCTGCGTCTCAACCACAATGACACAGACAGCGATTGTGACACAGAGGGTGGTGCCTCCGATCTACCATCAACAGGTGAATTGGCTGGCATTTACCTAGGCGTGCTGAATGTGTACACGACACTGCCACAATTCGTCGGCACATTCATCAGCTGGATAGTGTTCAGTGTTATCGAGCCAGGTAGCACAAAGCGAGATGCCTCGGAGACGCAATGGATGAACCTCGATAAGGGTTCGCCCAATGCCATCTCGATCTGTCTGTTTATTGGCGCGCTAAGTACGCTTGTGGCCATTGAAGCGACTCGACGCTTACGTCACACTCGATAGTGATCGTGGCTTTCTCTCTTCTACGGTATATCTTTTCTATCACGACGAAAAGAGAGTCTACTTTAGACTCTCTGATATTATACTATCTGATACCCAGATTCATTCAGCGATGTATTATTTGGGAGTATATGGGACATGTCTGAGGTGGCATCTTTCAGGCACAGACCGACTGAGTCTGCGCTGATGATTGATTGGCCTTGACATATTTGGGGGATTTGTTCGCCACATACATATTGGCATATGACGGTATATATTATTGAGATAATGATAATTATAATGTACTATACGATACTCTTGACCTAATGGTAATTTACTTCATGAATATAATGATTAGGGTATGTACCTTCGATGATATATGTTCTCAACTCAATTCTACATACCACCATTCTACGACACAATCCCAAGTTTCCCTGGCACTCAATAAGCTGGGGGATACGCCCACAATCTTAAATAGTCACCATTAATATCAGTTGGGTAACATTTATCCTACCCAAGTGCCGAAGAAGAAAGGGATGAAGCTTGTAAAGGCCCGCGAAGTAATTTACACCGGAGATGTACTAAAATTGAGCTTGATTTATAGCGATAGTCGGCTAAGGTATATCGGTAATTCAAAGTGTGAAAGAAAAGTGAAAAAAGTAATTAAATAAACAAAAGACAATCAATAAAACAGGAAGGGGAATAAAACGATAAGCTCAAAACAATTGAAAAGGGGAATCGCCACAACATGAATATCCTTCCCTCGATGAACTAATAAGCCAGGGATGATGTTACAACAGAGTCGTCCGTTCATGGCGCGCGTCCGTCATCCTTCGCTATCAGAGCCTGTGCTCTTGTCATGTGAATAGGAATTTTATGGAGGCCAGGCCCAAACGCGGGGCAATCAAAAGAAAACAGAGCCTGCAACAGATATCGGAAATTGTCGAGGCCGTATAGAGATTAAACAGGTGGTACAAGGTATATGAACAGATGATGTGCATCAAAAGACGAAAGATAAAAGTGACTGGTACTCAAGAATGAATAAAGGATTCAAGTATGAATTAAGCCATTTTGCCGGTCAGTTCGGCCACCCTGGCCTTGATCCGAGCCGCGCGAGCATCGAAACCTTAATGATACAACATTAGTACAATGGACGACTGCTATTATGGAGGCTTGCGTTACTTACTTTCTTCTTCGCTTGTGTTGCCACCGTCGTCTTCGTTCATCCGCATATGCTCATACTGGGCGGCTCTTTCGGCGGCGTTTTTACGAATCTGTGCCCACCGGTCATGGGAAGGATTGGCCTGAGAGGGAGGGCTAACTTCATCCTTGGCTTCAGCCGGTGCGCTGTCGACAGGTTCCTTCTCTGAGAACGTATCGGACACAGGCGAATCCTCTGGAACAAACGCCGGCTGCTCCACCAAAGGCCCTTGATCAAATCTCGAGAACTCACTATCGGCTGTGGTGCGTTCGTTGGTATTTACGCGTGAAAGGGCATCGTATTCGGCTTGCCGCTGGCTACTATGGTAGTCGCTATTTGATGCGGAGACATGGGGTTCTGGCTGCACTCTTGCCTCTGGCTGAATCTTGGCCTCCGGCTGTTCAGGCTTCGGTGTTTCAGTGACAGGCTTGGGAGTAGCTGGAGCTTCGACGACAGGCTTCGATGTTTCTGCGGTTGATACCCCAGGCACAGGCTTCTTCTTCAGGGTGGATGGACGGACAACCGGTTCTTGGGATGCCTTTGCCTTATCCTCCAGGGCAGCACGTGCAGCAGCCACAGCGGACCCCCCGGCACCCGTAGACTTCATTGGCGGTCTTGCTTCAGGTTCAGGCTTCCTCTTCGTTGTCCCAAACATACTCTTGATTCCCATAGTAGGAGGCTTCTTCTTTAATTTATTGGATGTATCCTCTGCTAAATCCGTGGACTTGCGAAGCGGCTCAGTGGCCGACTGTTCCACAGGAGCACTGGAACTATCTTTCCGACCACTGGCGTCTCGGTCACCAGTAAAGCTATCCTTCTGAGGTGTTGCGGGCGCTGGAGAGCTACGAACGTCATCCTTGGGTAGAGGCGGGGGAGCCTGTCGGGTACTGGTACTGAGGGCTGGAGACAAAGGCGGGCTCAGATTTTCCCTGGAGGCCTCCTTTACTTCATCTACCGGAGCACCAGTTCCCGCAAGGCTATTCTCCATATAAGCGGCTTTGTAGGCATTCTTGCCCTTGTCGTAGTTACTGGCCCATTTCAAAGCATGCGATGCTTCGTTCAAAATGGCCGGCTGCAGAGTCATAACAGAATTGGTCTTCGAGTAAGTGGTATCCCGAATATTCTTTCTAGATTGTCCGGACGCGGCTTCTTCTTGCTCCCGATGCTTTCTTTGAAGGGCGGCGGCGGCAGCCTGAATACGAGCATGCTGGTCAGGACCGATGCTGGTCTTACTTTGCGGTCCTTGGTTATCAGGCCGCTTGTAAGACTCCTCTACCGCGCTAACCTTTTTGGCTAAGGACTTGCGACGCCCGAGTCTCTTGCGCGTGGAAAACCCGAAGAAACCCTTCTTCTCGACGATATAAGCACCAGGCTCGGGCTCCGGTGCCGCGCCTTTAACCTGCTCCTCCAGGACAAGCCACTTCGTATTCTTGATGACAGTCTCGAGCAATGCACATCGCCCAAAGACTGCCTTTCGGGAAGCTGGTTCCTCCCCTGCCAAACTGCTAATCCACACCCACCAGAATGAGTCATCCAGATCAAGAGTGGTAATACTAGCCAATTCACCAGGGTCCACGGACGGCTCAGTATTCAAAGTACGCTTATGGGACTGCGAGCTTTGGCCTCGAATAGTATTGATGGGGGGCAATACCTTATCGGGAGGGAGCAACACCGGCGCCACTGGACCTTTGAAGACGTTGTCATCACTGAAACCAGAAGACATGAAGTCTGCCCATGAGGGAGTTGTTGGACGACCGAGATCGCCTCCACCAGACTGAGGAACAGACCTCAGACCGCCACCGAACTCCTTTGACACCATGCTCGACGTTCTGTCGTCGTCAACATCCGTGGCCCCGAAACCTAAATCTTCAAACCTGGACCACGACGCTTCTCTGGTCGCGGAGGTTGGATCCGATTCAACCGATTGATTTGTAGACGAGATGCATTTCAGTACACGGAGACATTCATCCGTCAGCGCTTGGAGGGGGTCTTCGAAGCTAGCAAATTTCTGCAGGTGACTGTCGCTGTCTCGATACTCGAAATTCTTTGCGCGGCGTAAAAGAGCAAAAGGGGTGGCAGACACAGTGTCGACAATCATGACAACTTTAGTGGTAGAGACTTGAAGAAGCGCTGGCGTCTCCGGCGGGTATTCCGTGGCTTGAAGCAATGTTTGCAAAGCAATGGGTAGGGTAGAGATACTGCTCATCCCGCGCGGCGAGTCAGGGGACAGCGAACGTAGGTATGCGAAGAACAAGTGGCTTGTCGCATCCGCGGCGCTACAAGGAGTTAACCAGCCATTAATTATCGTTTGGCGTCAGTACTACATACCTTGCCCAGTCCTTGTAGGCCGCTTCAAACCCATTGCCAGTGTCTGTATGTTCAAATGCCCACCACCCGGCATACCGAGAGAGTTTTCGTCCTCCCAGGCCGTTGGATTTCCCATGCGCCGCAATCGCGGTTAAAAGATCGAAGAAGTCGAAAATGATCTTAGACCTGGCATCTGAGTCAACGCTAATGGGGATGAACGTTGAGAATGCATCGCGGGCAAGCTGAGAATCTGTAGTTTAATAAGCATACACCACCGCTATGCGTCGGAGACATCTGAATACGGACCTTGTTCACCAATTCTAAACAATTCGTAGGCGTCCCATGTGACAACTCCACCAGGAAGTCTGCTCCAACACCACTTTAGTACACTACAGAGGACCTGAGATACCCGTGTAAGCGGAGACAATGGATACAAAGGTAATTGAGCCCGTCGCATAAGGGGTTCGGGGGTGGCTTACAATTGGGTCCGTCAGTCGGAGCTCTTGCGCTAAGACATCTCCCTTAGGAGGCGAGCCTTTCGCCTGGGCTTGATTGAAGTAGTTGCGGATGAATGTACGTGCAGCGCTGGCGTCGGAGGCTGGCCGGAAGGGTAATAGTAGGAAAGGTGTTTGGAGACCTGTTGAGGACAAAGCGTGGCAATGATCAGCAACTTGAAGAATGCGCCTATCGCAAATTGTCGACGGAGGGGCATTGACGTCAGGGGGCACAGAAAAAAAGAAAGAAGGGAAACCTACCTCTGGCTTTCAACTCTTGCGTACAACCTCGCAGGAGATCCTGGACTTCTTCCGGAGATACTTCAGTTCGCTGCCACGCGTCGGTCCATTTTGGCTTGGGAGGGCCATTATTTTCTACCACAGGAGCTTTGGTCTTTTTGGGAGTATGAGAGTCCTTGATTCGAAAAACGCGGGCGAGGAACGGCATTTTCACCTTGCGCTTCTTGAACTCCTGAGGTGAAAGGTGCGACTAAGTATTAAGTTGGGGAAGTCGACCTTCTAAGGCACGGTCAAGAAGTGGCCGTCTTAAGACGAGTCGATTAGCGAATCTAAAGAGGAAGACTTCACGATTCCACGCTCGACCGTGTGAGTGGGCAACCGGCTGTAGATTAATAGGAGAAAAGCCGTATAAATAACAGGCTAAGGAAAATGAGGTGTAAAACCAAAAGGGAAAGACTTCTTAAGTTGATTCAATAGATTGGAGTCTAAGAAAGACAAAAAAGAGAAAGAGAAAAAATAAAAAATTAGACAAGAAGAGAAAAATAAAAATGAACTGAAATGGATCAAAAAAAATAAAAGATCAATCGAATTAGTAGGAGGACATTCAGGTGGTCAGAGAATCGCCTGCAGCCCAGACGGGGCAGCACGTCTAGCGTGCAGCGATACTGTACTAATGGCAATAAGGCCACAATCGACCTGCAGAGAATTTGGGAAATTGAATAGTAACGAGTGCAATCTCCACGTTTTTTTAAGCTTGGAATGTGGAGCTGGTAAGACCGACGGGCAGAATGAATCGGAGTAAAACAAAATTAATAACGGCGAAAAAAAAGAAGAAGATATAATGGGAGGAAGAGAAGGAGAGGGACAGGAGAGAAGAAAAAGGAAAAAGCGACGAGGTAGAAGAGGTTGATTGGAAGGACGATTGATGATGAGGATCTACTGTGTTGCTCGTTTCAGGGGTGAAATAATAATACCCTCCGAGCCCATTGCTCTATCCATGGTTCAGTCGCCCTCCATCGACGCCAATTAATTGGCTTGGAATCCAAGAGGACCAGACGAACGCCGGTTCATTCATTGTTCACGATCCGCTACCCAAAGTTCTTTTCTTTCCATACCTTGGAAGCCTTCCTAGAAAGGATGAACCAGGAAGAGTTCGACGCCAGTGTTGAGGATATGGAAAGAAATGGCCTGGTGTTAATTAAATTCTCCCCTCCTTCTTGAAACCTGGTGGTCAGGATGATGCCATGCTAAAATTTAAGGTATCAGGGTCGAGCAAAAAGAGGTTAGGCAGAATACCGTATCATACCATGGAGTCGGATCCATACAGTACGTCGGTAGTAACCTCTTTCGTACCCAACCTTGAACAGAGAATTTGCGTCCATGTCGGTCGCTCCAGTTAGGTAGAATTCATGATGTATATTAGGTATGGAGTAGATCTATAACCAATCAATTAACCATATCCAGAGATGGACACTGCATATGTACGTTTAGTAGGGGCGCATGACTCGACTTGGTTGTATGACAACTGTTCCCTGCTTATCAACGTCGTCGACATACATCCGACGTATCTCATCAAGAGCAAAATACACCAAAGAAAAACAACACGACTCCGTAGAATCAGAATCAAATACCATTACCCAATTCTTCGCCTCACATCGATGCTTGGCTTTTTGCCTTGACACTAGAATATGCGAGGCGACAGATCAAATCCATTGAGTTGATCATCGTGACTGGTCATGGAAGACGGTCCAATCAACAGGGATAGGGGTTCAGCTGGAGCAATTCTGCCAGTTCAACCCAATGATCCCGTTATCCACCACCCTGATAAAGCAGCGGGCCCTTTACCGCCTAGTCCGACGAAGGCCGAAGGAAGGCGGCTGCAAATTTGAAAGTCTGGACCCGTGTCGAGTTTAGGGACTAAACTGGTTAGGTAATTTGATAACATCTGCCTCAGGCATGTATCTTGATGCCTCCATCCTTGTGCAGGCGGTCAAGCCCATAGCTGGCACCACCGGCTAGTCTAACTACTTAGTCTTTAGGCTTTCTTTGGAGAGGGTCAATGCGAGCTCAAGATGGCCTTCTTATTAGCGGGGATGATCATAAAGTGCAGCATGATGAGAGCGGACAAAATCGACTTCATGAAATCGTTACTGGTACGCAACCCTTGGAGTCGTCAACGTGAGATGGACCTGATTAGTGAAACCCGGACGTAACTCTACTCTCGGTAGGACAGCAACCTCATTGGATTGTATTGAGAATGGTGATAGGCCGGAACTAAGGTTTCATCGGGACCAGGAGATATCGATCAAAAACCTGGACCACAAGGAGGCGGAGTGATCGGTATATGTACCTAGTGGTTGGGGTTCATGGAGCAGTCAGCAACGGATCTATAAATAGCCCGGGCGGCGGTTAGAAGCTCGCCAACGGCGGCTGCCCGTAGCCGCCGACAGGTCCAGTGATTAAGAAGTTTCCCACAGTCGATGTCTATCTTTAGAATCTTCTGCATCACCCGCGTGTCGCCGCTCCAACCATCCAGCCTTTCTCATCCATCCATCCTTCGTATCCCATCCCAGAATTGACTTTGGCTCATCTTATCTGTTGTTCTGTCTCTCGTTTTCACCTTGGTGACCTGAGGTTCCTCTAGTCCCTGCCTGCATAAGGGGGTCCCTTGTTCTTCCTCCGACCGGTAAGACGCCGTCGCCTTTACGCGCTCCGTTGGTTCATCCCTCCAAATAGCGCTGTGCCAATCTCACCCCTCTTGTCTATCTGTACCCTCGCATTCTTTTTCATCTGCTTCTTTGTCCCCACTTCTTTTGGGAGAGATTGAAACGTTTTGTTTACAGCCTTTCGTTATTTTTGTTATTCTTTTTTAATCTTCCTGTTTTTTAAAATTAAAAGAAAATTAAAGGGGGGAAATCTAAGAAAGGAGCCTAGCAAACACAGTCGTTTATTCCACCGCGCTCTGGATTCTTTTTTTTTTTTTCTTTTTGGGCGCTTCCCTGGGTTTCAACTCGCGCCACTAATTCATACAAAGACGCATAACCTCACGTCTACTCGCTATTGATCCTGCCTTCGGTGTTTCACCTACGCCCTTTACCCTTGTGTGATACGCTCACACTGTATCCCTCATGGGTCGGCGAAAGATCGAGATCAAGGCGATCAAGGATGATCGCAACCGTTCAGTGTAAGTCCCATGTCTATGCTTTCTCGCTGCGTGGAATTTAAAGAGCTAACATGATGCCCTGGTCTTTAGTACTTTTCTGAAACGGAAGGGTGGTCTTTTTAAGAAGGCACATGAGCTTGCGGTGCTATGTTCAGTAGATGTTGCTGTCATTATATTCGGTCACAACAAGAAGCTATATGAATTCTCATCATGTGATATGCGCGAGACCTTGGGTCGTTATCAATATGTTCGTCTCTCTCTCCAACTGTATGATGCCGAGTCATCGTATTAACATGGCATACTTTGCCTTTAGTTCGGCCCGCCACACGAGCATAAAGGCCCTGAGGACTTCAACGGCCGGCGCGATGATGACGACGATGAAGACGAGACCACACCTGCCCCTGAAGAAATGCATCCAACACCACCGCAAAATAACCCACCGATGATACCCACTCATCTCCCCAGTCATCCCGGCTTCCAACATGTTAATCATGCGCCTTCCGCGTCCCCTCCCATTGGCAATGGACTGCCGTTTGATCCGCGTCACGGTACCCCTCAACCTCAAGGACTTTCAAGACCATCCTCCAGGAATCATGTTCGCAGAGTCAGCTCCAATATCGGTACACAGCAACATCATGCCACACCACCGCCACCTCAGAATGGATTTGCCTATATGGCTAACCCTTCCGTGTATAATCCGAATGCCCACCATGCTTTAGGTCAACAACCCCGACCCGGTCAGTTTGCACACTTTGGCCCTCCGCACGGCGTACATCATGCAGCCCCGCATCATCAGCATCAGCCTATGCCGCCGCAATCCATGCCGCCGCACACAATGCCGCCCCAGGCCATTCCACCGCATATTCAACAGCACCCCCAGCATGCGCATATCCTTGCACAGCAAACACCTCCAATGGGTTTATCGCAACCACCCCATCCGCAAATGTCCCAGGTCGCCCAGACATTTATGCCGGAACAGGGAAGGAGTTCCATGCCGCCCGCGTTCCCGTCGGAGCAACAGCAGCAGCAGCAGCAGCAACAACAACAACAACCCACGCAACAACAACAGCGAACGGTATCGCTTCCCGAGGCTCCTCCCGCGGACAGATGCCTGGACCGATGAAAGGCGAAGACAGTCAGTCGCCGCCGCAGCAAAGGTCGATATCATCAAAATCACGTAGTATCTTTACGCCGATTGATGATCGTGGTTCTGTCTTGGCTCGTCACTTTGGAGTCGGTCCACCTACGTCGCCGCGCAGTGAGAACTTACAAGTGAAGCTTGAATCTTCACATAACGAATCTAAGGACAAAAAGGGACTCAGCCAACCAGTGGCGCCTCCACCTCCACCACGAGCCGCGACTGAAGCGCCTCGTCCTCAGCCGGTGCCTGAGATCAAGCCTCCTGTTCGGACGAACAGCGGTCAGTTAAATACGAAACGTCCACAGCTAAAGGTGCAAATACCCAGCGAGAGTTCGGATCGGGGCAGCGCAACAGCAGATTCATCCTCCCGCGATTCCGCAGGGAATAAGACACTTACACCAGCGAAAGCCAATCCTGACGGCAACCATTCCGGTGTAGTGCTACCTCCGCCTTCGCCTTCTGCCGGTGCAATTCTCAGTGCAGGCGCTCAGGGACCACCGAATCCATTTGCCCGGCCACCTCCCCCTAGCACCGCTGCTCCGAATAACAATGCATATAGTAGTAACAACAGCAGCGGCGGCAATAACAACAACATAGACACTCCGATATCTGCACTTCCTAGCCGCTTCGTGTCAGATGCGCTTCTTCCTTCTCCATCTAGTTTCTTCCCTGAATGGGGGTTTGGCCGGTCTGGTCCGGACAGTAATATGCTTCCTAGTCCTCTGACCTTTCCCACTCCCGCCGTTCAAACAGGCCCCAGCTTTGCGCGAGAAGACGATCAAGAAAAGAAGCGCAAGAGCCCTGATAGTGGACCAAACGCGGAAGGGGCAACGAAAAAGGCAAAGACATAGCCTCCCTTGTTGTCTAGATTGATGATTGCGGTCTTGTTCTTTCTTTCACTGTCTCAACTATGGCATCGTGTGGCGTTAAGGAAGGTATTAATACCTAATCGGGTGAGCGAGTTGGATATGTCTCTTTTGTTCATTGGATATCCTTTCCCCTTTCCAGTCCTCTCTACTTTCGCCGTGGCTTCCGCTTCCTTTCCACTGTTATACCCCTTCCTTTTGCCGTTGGATCTTATTGGCAACCCTGCCTTAAGCGCTTGTTTTCGAAAAGCTCTTTCCGCATGAGATTCTCAGTCTCTCTCTTTCCCATCTCTTGACCAGGACAGAACAACCTTTTGCTTTCTTTCAATAATCACTTGCGGATGGCGTTTCAGTATCTTTTTTTTATTTTATTTTTTCGTTTTATCTTTCTAAATTCGGTAATGTATATAAGGATGTTTGAATAGGAATAAAAATCTGGAACACGATATTTCTTTCGGCCAAGTGGGGGTATTGTGTATTCTCTGGTGGGTTCAGCTGCCATATACGTCTCTTTTATACGCAGTAGAACGACCAAGAAAAGCTAAGCGACTTGCTCCATCTATGCTACGGTGGATCATCTGAGTTAAACCGAAAGCCCGGTACCAATTGAACAGAGCTGAATCTACGATCGACTGCCTAAACCGGCGTACACGGACGTCATTGCCGATAAAGTTCAGATTAAGTTTGCGGTCCCAAACAATGAGCAGCGATAGATCAACTTGGCACAAACCACTTAAGTACACATATACCTCATTTGTACTTGAATTGAAAATAGTAGCAAGATGCAAGGTGTACAGCTTACTAAGTATAAATAGTGTAACTAACTGGCTAACTAGTTAACTACTCACTGAACAATCAGATTGTGTGTAAACTAACATGGAATAAGGTTATCCGAAAGCCTCCGGTTGCGAAGCAGTGATGTCATTCCTAGGAGCTTCTGCGGTACATAGGTAAGGTAAGGTAAGAGGATGGTCATTAGCTTAGTTGGTCTTATTATGTGAAAAACGTGCGGAGCAAATTCTTTTCTTCAAACCTGATTATACTCTTCGACGGCATTCTCTGCGCTGAATCCGTATGTGCATGTACAGTACGTATTTACTCCAGTTCATCATGTTCCAATCCAATATACACTATTTGAGCAACTCCAGCCATTAAGCCTCCCTGTTGAAGTGGGTATAGCAAGACATTAAGATAAACCAAAAAGGCGAAAACAGAAAACCAGCAAACTTTTTCCACGGTCTGACATGCTCATAATACCCGCCAGGAGTATCAGCAACTCGATTATTTTGAGGAAAAGGGGGGGGCGACAGTGTTGAAAGAAGGGTGAGAAGGGTCTATTATGCGTGTAGACTGTAGCGTGTAGATTTATGGGAAGTAAGAAAGGGAGGGGATGGGGGTGACCCATTGGTGTAGAAGAGATGAGATGACTAGGGGGGTTTTAAACGGTCTCCTTGGATTCGGGCTGAGTCTCGCCTCTTTGCGCGGCGAGGATCTCTTGTCTTGCGCGCTCTTGCTCCGCTAGTCCCGTCTTGGTGAAGGTGTGTGCCTTGCTGAGCTCGACGGGTCGGATGAATAGACTGACGAGTAGCCCGAGGCCGATGATGGCCGTGTAGAAGATCCACATCCGGCTCAGGGTGAAGGTGTATGCTTTCAGGACGACGCTCTGCTGGGCTTTTGGGAGTGCTTTGATGAGGTCGCCCTGGGAGCCGGAGAAGGAGGAGGCGAGCGCGGTGGCTTTCTCGGGCCCGATCGCGGCTGAAATCTTGGGCATTTGCTGCTGGAGGACATTTTGATACACGACGGTACCGAGGACGATGGACATGGCGGCGGAGGTTTGGCGGAGGAAGCCGAACGTAGAGGTTCCGGCGGCGACGTCGCCACGGTGGATGTTAGCCTGGAGGGCAACGAGGGGCGCTTGGAAAATGGGGCCGGAGCCAAAGCCGGCGATTAGTTGGTAGATGATGATACGAGGCCACGAGGCGTAGTATTTCAAGTTAATGAGGAGCCCGTATCCGAGGGTCATGAAGAATAATCCGCCCACGATAAGCTCGTGGTAACGGCCGGTCTTTTTAATGATGAAGCCAGTGATTGCGGAAGTCAAGGACAGGCTGAGAACGTTCGGAAGCACGTAGACACCGCTCATAATAGGATTGGCGAGGAGCACAGTCTGGAAATAGAGCGGGAGGTAGAAGGAGCCAGCGATAAACACGAAACTGTGGCAGAAGCAGACAAAAAGGACCAGGGCGTTGTGCCAATTCGTGAAGAGACGGATCGGTATAACGGGGTATTTTGCGACCTTCCATTCAACCATCATGCGATAGCCCACGCCACTACTCCAAAGACGATGAGACAGATGACGGTGGCCGAGTCCCAAGGGTAAGTGATGCCACCGTACTCCAGGCCAAACAAGAACATGAGTGTTCCTCCCATGATCAAGACGACACCTATCCAATCAATAGATTTTAGACCAGCTAGAAGCGGAGTTTTTTCAGCCTCAATCTTGAGGAACAGGACGAGGATAACAAAAGAAACGCCTCCAATGGGTACTAGTCAGACATGTTAGCATAGTCCGGTCTACTGCCCGCCGGTTTCCTTACAATTCAGATAGAAGCACCAACGCCAAGTAACGTTGGTGGTGAAGGCGCCTCCAATGATGGGGCCTAGAGCACCTGCAATTGCCCACGTAGAACCAAAAAGACCGTAGTACAACGGCCGTTCTCTAAAGCAGAAATGAGTTAGCAACCCTCCATCAAAAGGGAGAAAGCATATAGAGGACATGACTTACCGGACACTGAACAAATCGGAGACGGAGATATTCACCAGCACGATGATACCACCACCCCCAACACCTTGAATAGCTCTGCCCACCAGAATCATCGGCAGATTAATAGCCAACGCGCAGATCAAACTACCTACGAGGAAAGTAAAATTGGCTAGCAACAGAATCCGTTTTCTGCCCCAAATATCACTAATTTTACCCCAGAGGGGCACTGCGGCGGCATTGGCAAGCATATACGACGAAGCCATCCATGAATATCCACTCTCTGATGCATTGAAATGAGAGGCCATTGTTGGCAGGGCCGTGGAAATAATTGTCTGTACCAGCCTGTAAACATCCGAACTATGACGACAGATGCGAGCGATCTAGGTACTTACCATATCTAAAGCTGCTAAGAACAGGACCAACTATAGGTTTCAGCATGGTTAGCCGGGATTTGATCCAAGATGCACTTCAGGAGGAGAAAAGCAAAAGCCCGTTCTTACACAAAGCGCCGCCATGACAACAATAATCTTCTTCTTTCCCAGTTTCTGCGCCTGGGAAGGCACTCGTTCCAGCGAAGCGCCATTTGCCTCTTTTTCCACCGTTCCATCACCGTTGGCCTCATCCAAATGCTTTTCCTCTGAAGATTGACGATGGTTATTCGAAGTGTCGGTGTCCGCCAAGCTGGGGTTCAATTCCGCCGGGGCTATTTTGTCGTCCGTCACAATCTGACCATTGCTGGGCGTGTGGGTATCATGTTGATCCCGGTCATCACTGGGATGAGAAAGCGCCGTCATTCTTCGCGATGCAAGACTTGGCCTGACTTGACTTGGCTTGACAGGGGAGGATTTGGACGCCCCGTTGAGGAGAAAGGGACCAAGAATGCGCCCAATCCGTTGTGGCGGGCAGATCCGACGTTGAAAGACCGAGTGACTCAGGGTTAGTAAAAGATCGACGTAAAGAACGAGGAAAGAAAAGCCACAGAACACCGAGGCGAAAAGGGAAAACTCTGGGGCAGTCGCTGAATGGATTTCCACTGGTGGTTGCTAAGGCATTTCGGCGTGAAGGAGCCAACCAAAGGGAGCGAGGATGTGGTCGAGACTTATAAATGCGATGTCAGTATCTATAACTTTGACTAACTAAATTGTCGGCCTTTCGGAAGATGCCGAGTCTGTCGGACTTAAAAAGATTTCAAGGACCGATTCGCCGAGGCATGCAAAAGCACAGAGATGATGTACGGAGTACTGTATGAATGGTAGTGTTTTCTTTGGGGGATCAGAGATTTTAATTTTAAACTGTCTTCTGATTTATTTCTTATTTTGCCCCTAACAGAAAAATTCTTGGTACAGTTAGTATGCAAGTAGGAGAATTTTCCTTGCCACATGGACCTAAATGACAATGCATCCCAACAAGGTTTAGGGGAGTTTTTCTATCTATTACCAAATCAATTGCCAACGGGTCCGTATTCTGATCATGAGACACTGCAATCTATAGTACAGGTCAATGCAGCCTTTAAACACAAAGCAATTACTACCTTGAGTAGGCAGCTTGCAAGTCCACCGAATACACCTTGTATACCACTTTTTGCTGGATCGCCCGGTGCTTGAATTATGATGCTCCATAAACAGGGTATAATGATAAAACACGAAAAAAAAAGATCAAAGCAGAGATGCACAAGAACTCCTTATCTACCGCTTAGTCCTGTAGTTGCAGGATTTCTGTAGCCATTGTGTCAGCGACTGGTCAAGGGAGGAGGAACACCGCAATTCCCTTACCAGTTAAGAACTCCTCAAAGCTCACAGTAATGTAACCATCGCGGTCATCGTCATACCGCTTGAACACGTCCGTCATACGTCTCAGACTGATACACGCCTGTACAAACAGGTCGAAGCTCATTCCCATATTCCCCAGGTGAGCAGGTCCATTCATCTGCCGTCCCTTACTTTCAAACGTGGTGAAAAGCACCGTCACAAACGGTTTGCTTAGTCGGTATCCGAATGCGAGAAGTGCGTTCTCGAACTCCTGAAGGCTGATGCGCCCGCTACGGTCGGCATCGAATCGATCGAAAAGCTCCCGCCACGCGGCAAGGTAGCGCCATAGCGATACAAACTCGTCGAACGAGATCGTTCCAGAGCTATTCCGGTCAAACATGCGGATCATCATCTTCACGGTCTTAGGGTGAAACGAAGTGAAATCACCATTCACCAGAGCGGAGCCCAGCTCCATCTCCGTCAGTGAACCGGTGTGGGATGAGTTGGCGGCGCGAAACAGTGGGAAGAGCTGTTGCGGATCGTCATCCGGGACCGACAACGGGGGCGGATTTGGAGACCGTGGGGGCCGGGACGAGGGCTGGGGCCGATTGCGCACAGGCTGGGACGGAGGTGGCCCAAATCCATAGTTCTGTGGAGGTGGTGATGGGTGCAGTGGATGAGTCCGCTGTTGGTGTTGGTTTGCAACCGGCGCGGGCAATGGCTTGTTCATGTGCGCACTCGTAACAGGAACGCGAGGCGGAACACCACTACTAGTAGAAGAGGGGTTGGGGGATGGCCGAGACGGTTTACTCTGGTGATGCTGAGGGCCAGTTTGCATCGCACCGATCATCTGAGCTACCTGGCGTTTATTTTCGTCAGTTATGGAGGGGTCGATCAGGGAAACCAAAACACTCGATCGGTACCTGTTCGGGCTCTGCATGTCTGGTCCATTTTATGCAACATTAGCGATCCACGGCGCATCCTGAAAATCACTTGCGAACTCAACTTACGCTGGCAACGCATCTGGGTTGTAAGATTGGTTGTACGCCATGGTGTAGTCTATCGATGCCTGTCCGGCTGACGTAACGGATGTTGGTATTTAAGGAAATGAGGTTGAGGGGGGTGTCTGACGCGGGAAACGCGCTTTTTATGGTGGATCGGACAGGCTACAGAACAAAGAAGAAGAGGAAATCAGGCAGAGATACGAAAAGGATTTTGGTCAGGAGTTTCAGGAGGGAGTTAGTGTTGGCGTTAGCATATGCTTCTTCGCAGTCAAAAGCGGAGCGCGTGGGGCACTGGTTCGAAAAGCTGATTGCCAAGAGTCTTAATATGTTGAATCAAAGGGGGGCGATCAGTGTATACGAATACGCGGTGGCAGAGAAAAGATCACCAAACTAACGGGGAGGAATTTGGGCATCCAAATGGGATCAAATGAGGCTTTTTTGAAAGAAAGATTCGCCTCAGCCCTATCCCACTCTCTGATTCATTTGTTTGTCCTGATTGAGTATGGTTCTCGGGTTCTCCTCAATCCGCGGTGGAGCTAATGTGAGTCTGTATCTATATTTATCTCTTTCCACAGTTTTATGGTTCGGTTAACTTATTTCTTCGTCTAATTTAATATTATATTACCTATATTATCCTTCACTCCCCAACCAACTCCTTGATTTCTGGAGATTGCTCTTGCAGAATCTCCATGATCTCCTTCCATGCCTTGACCTGGAATTCCTTTCCTTCCGTTCCCGTTGTCAGCGCGGTAGATTCGCTGTCCTTGTTAGCATGTAATAATAGAATCCAACTGAAGACCGAAAAAAAGAAAAAAAGAAGAAGAAGAAGAAGGAAGGAAAGGAGAATATGAAGAAACATACTCTAGATACCCGTCACTCCTCCAGCATTTCCCGTGCGATTCTGCTCCCTGGTATGTGGCACTAACGAGCGACCGACTTCCTTGCTCTGCCGTGCGAGCAAAGAGCTTATAGAACAGCCAAACAAACCATCGCTCATAGAACCGATCATACTGCCGTCCAAGCGATGACACACAGAGTCCCGGGCTTATCGTATTTACAATAACAGGGAGAGTTCCATTCTCATTCCGTACTCGATCAGCCACCGTCTTCAGAGCGTACTCCAACAGCAGCTTAGAGATGCCGTACTGCTTTGGGCCGCTAAAGTGCCGTGGATCATTCAAATGCTCCAATAGCGGCCCTTCCGTCCGAAGGCTTGTAGCCTTGACTCGAACAAACTGTTGGCTGGAAACGACAGCAAGGTGCGCCGGGGTCGAGTCAGATGAGCTGTCTCTCAGCTTCGGAAGGAGCAGAAGCGCCAGTAGAGAAGTGGATAACGCGTTAACCTGCAACGTTTCTTCCCATCCCTCCGGAGATGCGGTATACCCTCGATTCCATAGACCTGCATTGAGGAGTGCGATGTCCAACTGCTTGACTTCCTTTTCAATGCGGCTCGCAAAGGTTTTGACACTTTGGAAACTGTTCATGTCCAGCTCCCAGACTTGGATCACTCCCTGTCTGGTGGTGCGCTTTTCCAGCTCGGTTTTGACTACATCTCCTCGTTCGAGGCTGCGACTGCCGATAATAAGGGATTCCACGCCTAAATTCAGAAGTTTGATGGCGGCTTCGAATCCCAGGCCAGACGTGGCTCCAGTTAAGACGACGGTCTTGCCGGCAAAGGAGACTGTTGGGTCGACTGGGACAGTGTATTGTGTCCGGAGAAGGCGAAGTAAGCTTGCCATAGTAACTATATTTCCACGGACAAACAAAATGCGATAGTTGTGGATGGACGTTGGAGTAGATGATTTGTTGAATAGTTGCACGAGAGCAATACAATCAAGAAGCAACTATTCGAAATTCCGGTCCGTATAGAAAAGGAGTTACACCATTCTGTGTAGACTATCTTGTAGTATGCTTTTCTTCACTAACTATTGGGACATTGATCAATAAGCAGGGGGTTTCATTAGAACCTGAGGCAGCAAGAGGAGACGGGGGAGAATGTCGGGTGCAGCGGGGCGTCAGCTATCAGAAATGATTGGTCTAATGTTGCATCAACTTCCGCCATTTCTCCCACATTGATAGTAAGCAAACAGTACAAACACATGGGGTGAATTGTACAGCACATTCTTTGCAATGCTCAGTAATACACATTTACCTCTGAAGATAGCCGTTTCCCTACATTTCAATGGTAGGTTGAAGGAAACTAGAGGCCACCTAACTATTTTGGATTTCTACTGCTGACGAAGCCTTGTTTCGGGGGCTGTTTCCACTTTACGCATTTCCATTTCCATCCCAAAATTTATATACACATTATAGAGACGAACAGACCTTGTAATTTTAGAGCAGACGGTTAAGATTCGACTCTATTAGACAGACATGGCTTCTTGTAAGGACACTAGCCATGCTTCTCCAGATGGTCGAACATGGCGCAGTTACTTCCCAGACGGTGATCTATGGGTATTTGGATATGGGTGAGTCAACGTCCGTCCTGGGGGAGAATAGGATATTCGGGATTCCACAAAAGTTCTAATGGACAAAAGCTGATGTTACCAAGGAGCTTGATTTGGAAGCCACCACCGCATTATGGTACGTCACTCTGGCTTTGGACTATTTTATTTGGGTCTTGGCCAAGGACAAAGGACACAGCACTGTTGCCAGTTTCCCGGACCTGAGCTGATCTGCGACCTCGTATAGATCAAAGAGTACCGGGTTATGTCAACGGCTATGTGCGTCGCTTTTGGCAGGTTCGTCATCCCGTGAAATATGGAAGCTTTTGCTGTGAAGCTTGAAGCAGCGGCACTTGTCTTCTCCGTTTCTCCGTTGTACCTTCTTCTATACTAAACACGACTAACTTCAACCTGACGACATATAGGCTAGGTAGGCTATAGTCTCTTGAAACGGGCATTTGGTTACCAATTCCAAGCTGTAAAGCTGACTGTACTAAGCACCGACCATCGAGGAACGCCGGAAAATCCCGGACGAGTAGTAACGGTCATAGAACGGGGATTTTGGGAGACATTGAATGATCCGGTATGTGGTCATTCCCATCTGCACCGGTCAATCCGTGTAAATATCTAGGCTTGTCATCTCACATCACTACCATGCAGCTTGCACAACTAGAATCATCGTCAGCAGGTCGAGTTTGGGGCGCAGCATACCATATTCCCGCCTCGCATGCCGAAGAAGTCCATGATTACCTCGACGAGCGCGAGATTGACGGATACACTGTGCATTATACTCCATTCTACCCGTTCTTGGGGTCCAAGGCCGCGGAGTCGGAATCCAAACCGATGACCTGCATGGTGTATATCGGGCAACCTACCAACCCACAGTTCCTGCGTGACCCAGCTCGTCGTGAGCCGGAAGATGTTGCGGAGGTGATTAGTCGCGGATGGGGTCAGAGTGGGAAAAATACCGAGTATCTTTATCTGCTAGAGAAGGCGCTTGAGGGTCTCGGGCTTGGAAGTGCTGATGGCTATGTCACGGATTTGGTTCAACGGGTGAAGGCCATTGAGGAGGACGATGAGGCGGCGAGAGATGAAGAAGCGGCTGAGAGGGATTTACAGAAGTCGCTTAGTCGGTCAGAGGAGGAGGCACATCGGGCTTTCCAAAACGAGGAAAGAGTGTGACTTTACATTGACGTTGCTCTATGATCCATGATCGGCGCTCAAGTGCAAAGCTTACATAGACTATAAGGTTTCAATATTATAGAGCGTTCCCCTCTTGTACTACCGGCGTAGACCCTTGCCGCATACTATCTGGTTACAGATTGGAATTTTTCCCTGCGTCACATGGAGATTCAATATTAAACGAGCAATAAAGGTATGATCTTAGTAACAGAGATAGAGCATCCGTGATTCATCAAAACCATGCTTCCGCCGTCATACTGCATTTCACTTCCTCTTCTGCGATTCGTGTCTCATGAAGTTTTATCGAGAGAGAAGATTATCTGAGCGATGAAATCCGTTTGAACAAAACACAAAAAGGATCAGTCCAGCTGCACCATACTTCGGTCCACGCTTTAGTTAGAGGTAAGGGCCATAGCCTAGTTCTCAGCGTTGTTTTGGCGCCAGCCTGGATGCCATTAGCTTGATAAGAACACCAATAAAATAAAGAGAACTGCGATGCCCTCGGATGTAGAGGCCAAGCAGAAGGGATCGCTTACTGCCACCACCGTATCCGCCACCACCATATCCACCACCGTTTCCTCCGCGCGAGTTGTATCCGCCACGGCCGTGGAAGCCGCCATCGTTGCGACTAGGTCGTTCAGAGGCTTTGTCGACGCGGATATTACGACCGTCAAACCTAGTTTTGTAAATCTTCGATCCACGCGGAGAAGTTGCGACAGCACTGTGGGATGAAAGGGATGACAGTAAATAAATGAATGCTCACTCCGTATTGTTCAGTCCTTGCACCGCAGCCTCGGCTTCATCCTCTGTGCTGAAGCGGACGAAACCGAATCCGCGACTGCGGTTGGTGTCGCGATCCTTAACGACAATCTGAAGATTATTAATATAACCATGGCAGAGAGAGGGAATGGCTCTACAGTAAATTAGGGTACTAACAGCTTCTTCGACCTGACCGAATTGGGAGAAACCCTCACGGAGACTGTCGTCAGTGGTGTGCCATGACAGGCCGCTGTTTGGTGGTGTCAGTGAAATGATCAATTAGGATGTCCTTGTTGAGGTGGGAAATAGATGACAGCTGCTATTGGGAGTGAGTGTGGGGAGGGTAAACAGACCCAACAAATACTTTAGACATTCTGAAGGTTTTGTAGAGTTGGACAGAGACTAAGGGGGGGAGTCAGTAGAGGAAGGAGTAGTAAGAAGGATGAAGATGAGACGAGATTTGTGCGATAAAATGATGGTTCGGCTGAAAGAGGAGGATGACAATGGAAGAAGAGGGCCCGTGGGGAACATGAATGTGAAGGAGGCTACTAAGGTCCTAAAGCGCCGATTTGCAGAATCATCGGCCTTATCACGTACATTTATTCAAGTGGAACCGCTGCAGTGACTAAAACTGTCAATCATGCACATTCACTATTGCTACAGAAGGGAATCTCTGACCAAAGATGATCGGATTCAACTGCACGTTGTGCCACAAAAATCAATCCTCTAAATTTTTTAAAAATTTAAAATTTTTCCTTTTCTTTTTACCGAAGATTTGATTGAGGGAAGATTTAAAGCGGGGGGGGGAATCAAATATTATGTACACCACTCGTACACTCTTTCCTCTCCCACTTGCAAGACAAACAGCCAGCCTGAACGGTAACAATACTCAAATACTGCACCACGGAGGGGGGTCCGTTTGCAATGCTCTGGATTGGACTGATTCTAAGACGCTAACCCAAGCGTTGCGGAACACCTCCGGTTCCCCTCATTGTCAATCTAATGATTTTGATTTTTATCTTAATTTTTTCTTCCTGGATTCTCATTAGAAGGTGTTACCAAGACAAGATCTAAGTATTAATATGGGAAGCAAGTAGCGGGTGTTGTCTAAAGATGAATATCTCGTAGCTTCACTTCGGGAGGAAAGCATGTCTACCGCATATATATATATATATATATTTACCCTCTGATATCGAGGTATCTCCCATAGATATCGTAGCGGTTCAGGACAGCATACTAATTCCAATCAATATTTCCTCGATTATACAGAGCTTGTAAGCTGGCATTCTTCTATGTACGTATTACCACGTAGTATCAGATTCACTAGATAATGGCACTGTATCTGGACGGATTGGATAGTTGGTCTTACTACAGTATCTATAGCTGTGCTGGATATCATGATCTGTCTGTAACTGAGAAGTGAATAGTCAGTCATGCTGATTGCACGTACCAGGGTATCAATTTGAATTCACCGCGATTCTACCCACCCTCGCTTTTCAGTCATTTCAAAACACCTTCGTTCGCAGTTCCATTCCCATTTCACACTTCCGCCTTCTTTCCATCGCCAGCTTCTATAACGCCTTATCTATTCCATTTCATCATGGATGAGCCGACTAAGGAGCTAGTGCTACATTTGATGGAGGAAGATGCCAGAGGCGCCCTTGGACTCATGAAGGGCAAAGGGAGCGCGGATCAAGTAACTGACCATGAACTGACACTCACTGAATGGGCTCGAGAGCTCCGTCATTATGCATGCACGTTTGAAGACTACAGAATGGCGAAGAGCCTAGCTAGAGCTGTTTTCGATGATGGTGATGCTCTCGTAGCTGCAACGGAAGAAGAAAACAGAGCCTTTGGGGATCGAATGACCGCACTGCAACTGGGAGGTCTCAGCAAATCAACTCCTGATCAGCTACTGGGGCAGAATAAGGCTGCGATGGCTGGCCTAACTGGTCTGGTGGGAGGTTTTACTACAGTGTCGAAGCAATCGAGACCTACAGATGCAACCGAAGTTCGAAGTTCAGGCTTCCCAGGGGCTGAAAGCTCGAAAGTTGCTGCTGCCCGGAAATTTGACAGTCAGAGACACCTCAAATGTGTAGCCTGTATGGAAGCCAGGCCATTCTTTGACATGTTTAGGGCAATCTGTTCCCATTACTACTGCAGGAGCTGTACCGGCCGCCTGGTGCACGACTCTCTTGTTGACGAGTCCCTTTTCCCACCCAAGTGCTGTCGTTTGCCATTCCCTTTATCTACAATACAAACACTTCTGGATGAGGAAATGATTCAAAAATTCGAGGAGAAGACAGCGGAGCACAATGACTCCAATAGAACTTACTGTGCTAGTCCTTCGTGTTCGCGATACCTCCCCCCTGCCCCGGTGGCCCTTAGCACCAGAACCTGCCCTTCTTGCAACACAGAAACATGCTCTACATGCAAGCAGCGAGCTCATGCTGGCCTATGTGTCGAGGGGCAAGCGGAAATTCTGAATATGGCAAAAAGAGAAGGATGGCAGCGCTGCGCGAGATGTCGGAACATCGTGGAGCTAAAGAGTGGCTGCAATCACATCACGTAAGTGCAAAAGCAATGAGACTTGTTAATTCTTGATATGGAAATCTGTCTGATAGTCTTCTGCTCTAGATGCCGTTGTGGGTTCGAATTTTGCTACGCCTGTGCCTCGAAGTGGAAGACATGTAGATGCGAAGTGTGGGACGAAGACAGACTATTCGACAGAGCAAACCAAGTCGCCGCTCGGAATGATGAGAACCCTCGGCCTGCACAACAAGAGGTTCAGAGGGCAGCACAGGAACTTCGTGAGCAGCACAACTGTAAGCATGATGCTCGCTGGAGGAGGCGTGATGGGCAACACTCGTGCGATGTATGCCATGACCTGCTTCCTGACTTCATTTTACGATGCCAGCGCTGCAGGATTGAGGTCTGTGTACGTTGCAGGTATAATCGTCTCTGATCCACGGACAAATCCAAGCACATCAGAGGGGACAAGGTTCAACAAGCGATTTCCATGAATGGAGAGGCGGACAAAGAGGGTCCTAAGGATGTGTGCTAAGGAGCAGCGTTGATGGGTCGGTTTCAATATGATCATGGGAGATAGGTTCCTAGGGTAATTGTACTAAATTAGTGACGAGATAATAGGTGGACACTGTAACAAAGCTACTACTACTGCTACTACTAGTACTCACGTTCACTCGATTGCAAACGCAAGTCACGAGGGTGCTTCTATATTTGGTAATCGTGGCTGCCTCAGACATTTCGGTCAGGCTTCTTCAAATACTCAATTGGATGATGTCACAATGGCGGCCATATCTCTCAGCCAGACATCCTAAGATGCCCCACTGTCTTCCTATATACATCTATCCACTTCACATTTCGACTTATCCGTCTCCAGATCCCCGTGTTCCCTCTACCAGCATCACATTAAGCACATATCTCACACCAGCTGTCTCGATGAGTTCGGGGTCGCAGTCTCGTATTTTTGAGTGGTTGGCAATGATTGAAGACGAGCCTGTGCCATCCGACACCCCTAGATGGTCGTACCCATGCCGCAATTTCCCCAAAGTTCAAGATTTTTATGGTAAGCTACCGGGCATTGAAAATCAACCAAGGAGATCAACATCGGTCATGTGTGTTGAGAGCATAGTGAGAGAGAGCGATGCTAGCTTACAACACCTTGGCCCCTCATGCCAACAAGTCGCACATGTACCGCGAGTCCAGGAACAAGCACTGGAGACGTATAGGAAACAACACTGCCCTGGGTCAGTAGGTTCTGTGTCGTGTCTCATGTCTTCCCAGAAAGTTGCCAGCAAGGGGAAGGAAGAACGATCTAGGTATGAGCGCCAACCACGCCACAAGACAAAAGACGATCATTATGAGTACAAGGGCAAGATGTCTCATGAGAAAGGTGGCAGGGTGACAAAGACTAAGAGAAGAAGATCCACCAAGAGGAATAGAAAGCACACCGTGAATGATAATTTTCACGCCTCTAATGTGGCTCGGGATCGATTAACCGTGAGCAAAGAGAGACAAGCCAATCTGGCAAGAACACGCTAACCATATCCATAGCTTCAATCTAATATGAACCTAGGTCTGTTTCAGATGGGTAGGACATCATCACCGGTCAAGGTTCAGGGTAAGCTTCCTATCTTTCTAAGTTTGGGTTCGAAGCTGACAGATTGATCAGGGCCTGACCTCAGCTTTTCGGAAATGAAGTTTCTTTCCAATAAAGCACGAAAAGAGCGTGAAGCAGCATGTATTTATCGAGATAAGGAAAAAAAGGGAAGCGTATATTGGGATTCACCAAATCAAAACCCAAGAGCTTGTTCGTCATTATTGAATACTGTCGATGAACAGGCACATCATCAGGAGAGATATGCGTTTCCTCATGAAACATCAGTATATGAACATGGCCAGAGGAGCACCATGCTTCAGGCTCACAAAGACGGAAACGCTCAGCACCAAAAAAAGGGAAGCGAGGCTATATCTAAGACCGCCACAATGTATACATGGCCTGAGAGTGTGCGTGAATATTCTGCATTGGATGGTGCATACGAGAAGTGCACGGAACAGTTTCTCAGTGTCGACTTGGACGTCCAAGATAATAATGAAGCGATAGCAACAGTCAAATCTACAAGAAATTCCTGGAGCTTGGAAGAGGTGAAATGCCTCCCTGATCAGAGAAAACAGCTTTGGGATTCAGATGCCCATAGCCCTGCTGTGCCGACAAACGCAAGCTTTCACTGGAGATCCCAAGAACGCAAGCGACCTCAGTCTGTCGGAGAGGGGGAGCCTGCTCAGACCCCGACGATGGTCAAAGAGTATAATAGCAAAGACAACACAGACAGTTATGGAGCCATTAGCATTCCTGCCACGAATCATCCTGATCCGGCATCTGAGCCACCTGCACTTCTTAGAAGTAGTGGAGATACAGACGGTGTGTCAATGCACATGTCGCATAGGCAGCCTGCACCGGCATCACCACAAGCCATCGACCAGGCAGACATCATTGAGCCACCTACGAGCGACTTTACACTTTATCCCGGTACGTCGAGCTTCGTTAGCTCCTCGCTACATATCCAAAAACCGACGTCTGTGATGCAGTCCCACGACTCCCACGGATTACAAGAAGCAAAAGCATCTATGGCATCTGCAATGATTTCAGATTATGACAAGTCGGCGGCACAGTTTGCAAATAAGGCAGCACCCTTGCCTGGAGGGGATTGTGCCTTGATAGAACAGACTCTAAGTGCGGCATACGATGTGATTATGCACCCAGAGCAGGACCCCTTGTATAAATTTCCTAGGCACCGAACGGTAGACAAACCAGTAAGGGACGCTTCCTCTGGCGTAGGCGGCAATGGAAGCATATTTCAGGTACCGGAAGATTTCCATGGCTTGCCAGATGATTTAGCGCCATACTGGTGCCCTGGGATTGCGTCAGAAACAGGGATTTTCTCGCATGGTTCATATGATTCTGCCCAGCCAAAGCGTTGCCCGGGAGTCTCCCAGCCAAATCATGCAGTCTATCTGCAGTGTTTCACCGGACAATTCCTGGATGCTAGATATTCTGCAGGAGAAACCCAAAACGAGAGAATGGCAGGGGCGGAGTCTAGACCGACCGCAGCCATGGTCTCGGGTCTGCAGGAAGACCTTTTGGGTGGGCTTAAAGGGTTTTGGCGACAGCAGAAGTTGTATTAGGGGTTTGCTCTTGGTGGGTTTTGACTATGGTATTTGCTTTCATACTTGGGCTCTATATTGAATACTGCGTTTTATGCCTGGTATTCTACCTATGATGTCTTGGTCATAGATGTATTTCTATGGAATATTTACTAGCAATTTCAGGTTTGATGTACGCGCGGATGCTATTTCATCAATGATGAGTGGACACTATCCATTCTCCAACAACGGCTGAGACACCGAGATGACGAAACCATTCTCATGGAACAGATAAACAAAACACAGACCCAAGGGAATGGATAATAGTTCCACTGATACGCCACTAGGCATCCTTCCGGCCGAACGAACCCAACAATACGGCATGACACTGGTGGAAGTTTGCCGTTTGGACAACTGGCAGTCCCTGGCCCCAGTAATCCGTTGCCTTCAGCCGACTGATCGACAGCTCGTTAATTTCGGCGTTCTTTGCTTTTTCTTTCGCCCGTTCGCCTGGAGCATGAGGGGATTTAGCTCGGGGGCAGTTCCCAGTGGAGTCAGACGATGTCAAAGGAAGGACAGCCTTGTTTCTGAGAAACTTGGTCATCGTGGTTGTATAGATCACATAAAGCCTTCTTAACGTCTTTCCCTATCTAGAAGCCCTATTATCTCGTGTTCTTTTTTTCAGCTCCCTCCTCATTCTCTCCTTCCTTTCACAATACACAACGACGAACAAGATGAAAGAAAAGGAAAAGCAAGAGAGGGACAGAAACCGACAGCGGACTCCAACCCTGCTAACAAGGATCATGCGGTAGTGCGTATTACTGCATGGGATTAAACCCATTCCAAACCACGGTTGAATAGATACCATTATCTCATGAAAATCCATTCCGTACAGCGTGCCTCTTCCTTTCTTTTTCCCCCCTTTTTCAATTAACCAAGTCCACATACACTAAAACTCTGCGCAGGAATTTTAGTGTATGCAGAATTATTCATGTTTTGCGCACCAGATAATATCAGACTCCCCTGTCCTTATTCATGCACAAGCACTAAAACGGAGTGAACCAGGTCCCTGGGAAAGGAAAATAAGCCCATTCCACGTCTTTCCCTTTTCTATTTGTTCCATAAGAAGGGTAATATTCACGGAAAGGCAAGCATCCGTGCTGGAAATCATGGACTCGTCCAGTTCAAAAGTACGTCCAAAGTACCCGTACGTTTGTCTATTTGGAATTGAACCTGGTAAGAAAGAAAGGGAAGGGCCTTGTGAGAGGCACAAGACCCTGCTAGAATTGGCTTCTCAGCACCACACGTCTTCTTTAGTCTCCTAGAATAAGTTAAAAGCAAAAGCCCACGTCACCGCTGGTTCAGAGGTCTGGCGCTCAGCCGGCGATCTACTAGTTTAGCATGAACTTTGAGGGACGAGGAACGCCCGCACGGGCCCTTGCAGGAAACCCAGCTGCTGGGTACAATGCCAGTTGTGCTGTACAAGGTTACCAGCGCGAATCTTTTTTCTTTCTTTCTTTCTTTTTTTCTTGTTTCGCCCGTTTCCTGGATTTGGTTAATGCTGGGCCATTATATGCATGTGTGGAGCCTTTGGCTAGTGGGTGATTCTTTTCTTTTTCTGGTGTGATCATTTGGAGTGGGCTATGTTCATTTCTTCCGGAGAACTCGCTCAGGGACTGGCGACGTATTGATGTGAGAAATTCTCTGAGGAGATTTGCCATATTACTGCAGACCCGACCGTTTCATATCTGCAGCTAATTCTGCATGGCTGACCAAAAGATCAGGGATAAAAGTACTAAGTCCTGCCACAATAGGTAGCGGAAGTGCGGTCTGCTTTCCCCGGACAGAGCCTCGAGGAGACGGGCTCATGGGCCATACACCGTCGCCGTTAGTTCACATCCAAATCCCGGGATTGCGACGTTGCTATCTCTTGACTCGTTGGGCTCGGATGGGTGGGGAGGACAGGCTATCGGAACGACGGAGGGAACAGGGGGCGTGGGTGCCTTGTACTTCACTGAAGACCCGGGGGTGCGGTTTCTGGTTGCATCTAGTCTCTATTTGTGCAAAGGGCGTGGATGTATGTGCCTGATGGCTTGGGTTGACGGCATCCATTGGCGTGATTTGACTGACCGACTGATTAACCTGCGGTTGACGGTATCTTCATTGTTATGGGTCAGGTACTGTAGATAGGCATGTTTGCCTTTAATGTGTGCCTGGCTTGCTCCAAGCAGATACCGCAAGTGCACTGCATATAAAGAGCTGGTTCATCGCCCTGGCGATGTGGCATAGATTGTTCTGGTTGCTATAGTGCCTGGGCTCGGCGTCTGTTCACATTCATCAATCCGCTGAACGTTTGCTTAACTCTCTTCTCCATAACACCATCCACCACAGACAATACAAGATGTCCTCCGAGCCTAGCACCGAAGAGGTGCCCAACAGCAACTTGACTGAGAGAAACCTTGCTTTACATAATACCATTGAAGAATCTGTAGGCCCAGATGGCTCCTTCGCAACAGTGAACGCCGGAGAGTGTCTAACCCTGCTGTAGGAAGAGTCAAGAAACGGTGTCATGTCGTGGATAGAGAAAATCATAACCGAAGAGCGAATCCATCAACACTTCTCTCAGCTCGGGATGCAACGCTTGAGCGCGCATGGCCAAGACAATGTCGACATCGAACAGGCCATGGATCACCTCAGTCAGGTTACCTTTGCCTCGAATTCCGCGGAAACTCAGAACCAAACCACCGCGAGCCTGAAGCTCTTCGAACAACAGCAGCCAGGAGCTTACCGCGAGACCCCGCTTGAGCGCTTCTTGACCCCGGATGGATGCAGCGACCTTAGCTTTTACGCTCGAGAAGCCCTGTCGCAACTGGGTACTGAATTTGGCGATATGGAGGGACAGGATAAACGCAAAGCGAAAGCCAAGGAAAACATAGAACTGGTTATCCGCAACAAGGCGCAGAAAGGAGTGAGAAAGGGGTTAGGTGATGGAGAAAAGTGATCGAAATTGGGTCTGAGCACCGTCCATCAAGGACAGGTCAACAAGAAGATAGTAAATATTGAAGATGAATTGAATTTTCGTGAACTGCCGCGAGTCTCCCAAAGCGTCCCTCCGATTTTATAAGATTCAAACCCGAAAACACGCCTGGATCAGATTTTATGTATATGCACTGAAGTTTGATTGGGTATAATTGTATCACAAATTATGCTGAAACGCTGCTCAACTGGAACCATCTTTGGAATGCTCACCCAACATACCACCAGATAACCAGCTGCTTGTTCCAAAAAAGCGTACCTGTCCCTTGGCACCGTGGAACAACCAGCACTGACACGCCGGATTTGTGGTTGCATACACAGACTAGACAGCACAGAGCTGCATCTTCCAAGACCGTCCAACCATACGAACTGTAAGCACGAGTTGCTTTTACCTGAAACAAGAAAGAGCTAAGGCCGGCGGAATGTGATGGTACAGTTGCCATGTATATGTCTATCGACGCCAAGGAACTCTAGTATAGGATGATGCATACGGCTTGGTCCGAATCATAGCGAAGCAAGGGCTGCAACGGCGCCTGCTCCCTTGAATGCCGCCTGGTCTTTGACGACAACTTCAACAGGGTATTTCCACTCCATGAACCTGGTCCAACCTATGCACATAGTCAGCATGTGGCCCCCGAAACCGACGCACCCCCATAGGTTAACATACTCCAATAGGCACACTTCCTCCCCAGGTACTTCCCCATGAAGGGCACGACGACCATAGTCAGGAGGAGCTCCAGCTGCTCAATGCTTTCTCGCCATTCCTCCTCGGCGTCAGAGTAGTCGTCTGAGAAGGTATCTAGGTCCGAGGCAGAGGTAGATTCTGAGGGAAGAGAGGCGACTTCATCGTCGGAGATGCTGTCTACAGAGGAGACCATATAGGCCGATGTAGCGAGTGATGGGTTGGAGGCTGAGGGTGATGGGTACGACATGATGGAATGGCACTGAGACACTTCTGAACAATAGGAATGGAAGAAAAAGACAAGCAGGTTGTAAGCTGTCAATCAAGCAGTGGCCCGCCTACCGCTTGAAAGAGGATAGCGGCATGAGTAGGACCCAGTTAATGTCCGTGAGGAAGAAGGTCGAGATTGGCTGCGTTGATTGGAAGTGAGGTTGATTGATAGTCTGATGTAATCCAGGGGAGGGCCCCTCACGTGACTCGACTCGTACAGTATCGTAACATTACGCCGTACCGAATGGGTTTGACTCACGGATCACGTGAGAACGACCCGCGATAACAGATTCGCCATCAGACTCGTCGCAGATACGGTTCTCAGCGGAAGTTCATAGCGACCTCGTTGTCTTGCTCAAGAGCATCATTCCTACTGTTGAAAATTGCGATTTAATCTGTCTTGGTGGAGTGTGATACCCCTGTCTGCGCTCACAGCCCGATAGTGATTCAACATGGCGGATACAACTGTACGTCACACGCTGTTTTCCCTTACCGATCGTCCTCCCACATTTTCTTCACCTTTCAATCTTCTTCAACCCCAAACCCCCATTACTTTTGCCACTCCGCTTTAGGTTCTGATAGTAGTGCTGTGCTGCATTGCGAGCATTTACTGTCTACCTTTGTTTTTTGACGTCTGGGAATTTTTGATCCCAGAACCTCTTGTCCGCTAACGTTATCTGGCGGGGCCGAATAGGTCGAACAAGCTCCTCAAAAACAACGCAAGTCGGTCGCATTTAGTGAGGGCTCTGTCATCATGGATACCAACGGTGAAGTCACAGAGGCGCCTAAGGTGGAGAAGCCCACTGAGAATGAAGGTACGATCACTCGAGTCCCTTTTCCGTTATGCTCAGTTCATTTCGTTCGAGATCCATGTCCGGTGGCCTAATTAAAGAAACAGCCACAGCCGACAAGTCGGTCGACGAAGTTACCGAAATGTTCAAGGGACTGTCGAAGAAGAAGAAGACAAAGAAGCCCAAGGATGCAGAGGCCGGCGAAGGCGACGAAGCTTCCCCCGCAGCTGACGGCGAATTCGACCCCACCGCCCTGAAAAAGAAGAAGAAGAAGACCAAGAAGGTTGACGCAGGCGACTTCGAGGCCAAGCTGGCCGAGGCTGGTGCAGCAGAGAAGGGAGCTGAGGAGACAGAGGAGGTCCTTCCCGAGGGCGATCTCGAGGCCGGAACCGGTATCTGGGCCCACGACGCATCGCAAGCCATCCCCTACTCTCTGCTTGTGTCCCGATTCTTCTCCCTCATCCAGAGCCACCACCCCGACCTTCTGTCCAGCGGTGCCAAGTCGTATAAGATCCCTCCTCCTCAGTGTCTGCGTGAAGGTAACCGTCGTACCATTTTCGCCAACATCGCCGATATTTGCAAGCGTATGAAGCGTTCCGACGACCACGTCATGCAGTTCTTGTTCGCCGAATTGGGTACCAGTGGCAGTGTTGACGGCAGTCGTCGTCTGGTCATCAAGGGTCGTTTCCAGCAGAAGCAGCTTGAGAACGTCCTCAGAAGATATATTGGTACGGTGCTTCGCTTCCCCCATTCATTGATTTGACATCCACCTAACATACAACCAGTCGAATATGTTACTTGCAAGACTTGCCGCAGTCCCGACACCGAACTCAACAAGGGTGAGAACCGTCTGTACTTCGTCACCTGCAACTCCTGCGGATCCCGTCGTTCCGTCGCCGCTATCAAGACCGGTTTCCGTGGCCAAGTCGGACGCAGAAAGAGACAGGGCTAAACGTGATGTGGCGTCTTTGGGGGAGCCATGGTGGCGGTGGTTGTATTTCCTTGCGACTATCTTTTGGCGATTTATGATTTTCTTTCCCCCTTTCGTATAAAGATTTCTTTTTTCTCTCTCCTATGTGGATGATGATGACGACGTTGAGAGTAGTGCTTTATGGAATAGGAACTCAAAAAGTAACTAAGAAGAGACGAAGTGAAGACAATTCGACATGGCATGATAAGTATATGGATTGGTATGACTTTTCTAATAGTATTTTTTTTCCTTTACCTTCATGGTCGAACACAAATTAGAGTAAGAGTCTGCATCCAAGCGATGCCATAATATGCTCGACTTTCTGAATGAGCCAGACGATACTAAGACCGATTGGCAGCCATGAGACGCTTTCTTGGACACATGATTTCAACTAGCCGTATGGTCGTGTATGAGAAACATATACAATTTTCGACGCTGAAAAGATAATCGGTATAAAATACGCTCATTAACAACATAGTATAGCCAATTTGACACCAGGGGGAATATAGTCATGACAACAGGCAGAAAAGCCAGAAGAAGAGGTATTTGCAACAAGAATAAGCAAACAAAATGAAACAAGAAACCAGCTCTCTGCGGCGGTTCCCACAAATCAGACCAGCCAAAGTCTGTTACTACTTGGTACTGAGATGAGCCGCAAAGGCAGCGGCATTTCTCGTCTGCAAGTACACCGTCCCAGGGCCGTCGAATTTACAGGCAAGTCCTTCAGCGGAGCTATAAGTCGAGAACATGCCTCCCCCGGCAGCCCGCGTCATAGTGTACTTGCAATTCCAGGCGACGAGATAGCCGTTGTCGACCAGGTATGATTCGCCTTCAGGGATCTGCATTAGGTTCGGTTAGCGAAAGGGGCCATACGGACCAAAGCAGGAGGTGAGTGAGGCATGGAGTTCTTACATCTTTCCTGATAATGGCGCCAAAGCTTTGAAGCCATAGAAGACCGGTCCCAGACATATGGTAGATGATGAACCCCTCTCCCGAGAAAACGGCCTTCGTCAATCCCTGGGCCTTGTAATCCTTCACGATTCCACTGGTCGCGGCTAGGAATCCGTCTTTGCCAACTTTCCATGTTTCCGTGCCATTGAGGCGCAGGACAATGATATCTCCCAATGTTGGCGGAGCGAGTAAGATCTCACCAGGACCAGTATATGTGGAGAAGGTCATTGAACCTGCGAGCATTTTCATCATGCTCCACTTCATACTTCCCCGGAGCGAGATCTTTCCCGACATTGCAACCATCACGCCTAATCTACGCATTAGCACATAGGAAACTTCAGTCCAAAATATGGAGGGGCATGGTGTCTACCTGGCTTCGCTTCTATTGGACATCCCATCGCTAGCTGCATGGTAAGGATCGAATTACTGTCCCGGTGACTGATTCTGTAACTCCCGCCGTTGAACGTGCCGACATCATCTTGATTAGTAGCGGGTAGGATCTGAGCGGACGGGGATTGTACGGCTACTGGAAGCGACGGCGGCGGGGAAGGTTGGGGAGGTTGCACTGGGGTTGGCCCAAATGGACTGGTGTTATATCCATTTGCAGCAAACGCTGCGGAGTTAATATCAGTCGGCGGCGGTGTCACTGTCGGCGCTGTCTGTTGCCTCTGCGGCGCAGGGAAATCGAAGTCAGGCGCAGAGACATCTGAGACTCTGTGGGGGTGCGACTGGAACGCTATATCACAGGTAAGACCATTTTCAATATAGAAAACGAGATATTATCGTACTTGCGGCTCTCTGAGGGGCTGAGGTCAAGAATACCGTTAGTATTATCCCCAAAGAAGAGCAAGGGGAAAATAAGAGTGATCAGGTCGACCTACGAGGGAATTGAGATTCTTGACCTGGTGGTGGAGGGAAATAGGGAGTCGCCATTTTTCAAGATTTGAGGCCCTTTTCAGTCTTTCGCTGTATGCGTACTTGTCTTAAGGAAAAGTCGCGACTATCTCCTTTTCTGAATTACTGCCGCTTTGGAAGAAAGAAGGATAAAACAGAAAAACCAAGAAAAGATCAAAAATAGTTTCAGTGACTTAGAAGGGGCTTGATTGTTCAAGATTGTCTAAAGCTCGAATAGTACGGCATTGAATATGAGTCGAGATACATGGGAATAAAAGAAACTCTCCAAAGCAGTTTCTTGCGTTGTTAATATAGCTTCCGAGCTCAGACGGCAGACACAAGCACAGGCATCCAATGGTCTCTGTAAGCGCTGAGGATATGCCGTTCTTGCGATCTGATTGATCTAAAGGATCCAAGTCGGCGCTTAGAGGAGTAGTCTGTGATACGACCTGCAGCAACGTCCAGCCGATCATGTCGAACTTGAGACGGAACATCGTCTTTGATGGTCGCCTTCCGGCCAATCAGATACAATTTCCCCATAGTTGCAGAGTCCTCAATGGCCCGGCCAGTGGTCTTCGAAGTGAAGACTCGAGTCGAATCAGAGGAGAGCTCTGCGGGGATGCCATCAAGTATCAGAAAACGTTTGGAGGGGGCAACAAGTGGGGTAGGGCTAGGTTCTGGCCAACCACTTGGCAACTTTACACAATAGCCAGCGCTCTCTTGGACAAGATAGTGTTTGATTCTCTGGGTTTATATGCTAAATGCGTGTAAACCATATACAACCTATCTGTAGTTTGCTTTTACCGCCGATGGCAAGCCCTACGTAGGTAATGTGTCCATATTTGTAATGCACGTGCATACATCAACAGGCGACCTGCGCCGAGATAAACCATGACTACTAAGATATTCCCAACAATTAAATCTACAGATCTCAATGTTTCAACCATGGCTGGGTCAAATCGTCCAATATACTAGGCAAATATCGATAACCGATTTTAATCCTTACTTGAACATGGCTATCTAAGGTTGTTTACGACAATAGTACGGTCTCATGGGTATCTCGACCGTCGCTCCACATGGAATCGCCCAGATGGTATACATGGACTGGAAATTGCTATTGATCACTATTGCATGTAAGGGATGGAGGGGTTTGCTATAATTTTCCGTCAAGCTTCTACCTAGTCCAGGAATCCAGGCCTTGTATACCGGTGTTAACGGCATCACTACCGCATCACGTCGGGCTGAGGCTCCGACTTCATAAGGTGCGAAGTAGACTCTTGCTGTACATGGCCGGAAGCATACGGTATCATTTCTCGCCCTCATGTACTCCGTAAAATGTTATCTGATATGAGAATTAGGGAAACACTCAGGAGAGCAGTCACTGCTCCAATTAATGGAGGAAACTAATGGTTGCGTGATAATAAAAAACCTTTCACATTGAACGTAAAGGGGTGCTTAGGTGAAACAGACATGAGCATCTCCATTATGCCTAGAAAACTAGTTCAAGGTAGCACCTATAAATGGGGCATACTCGAGGTGTGCCACGGAGACAATAGAGCGGAGCAGACCTTCATAGATTGGGACACCAAATGTGACCAAACTGCAGCGTAGATGGCATATCCCCGTAAATATAGGCGAGAGATTCTGATATGAAGAACTGGTACATTCCTATTCATCAAACTGTGAGAGGACAGATAACTAGAAGTAGTATCAGAGACCTTGAGAGGGATGTTTCAATGATGCTTGGCAAGGATAGGCAGACATGGAAAGACTGAGAGGCAAAAGGCCAATGACCAGCGTTTGCCCCGACCGATCCGACTGGGGCGTCAGGAACGTCTTCCATTTCCCTTGGAGCGCATTTATCGGCTTTTTGGACTAAGCACCGCCCATCATTCTTTTTTAACTTATTCCTCGTTTCGAAAATTTTGAACCTCCGTGGTTTTAACATACGTCCACCTCTCTTTATTGAATTTCCTTTCAGTTCCCGTCGCTCTCTTACTTCTCTTTGCCGACCATGGCGTCCCAGAACAACTTCATGACCGCCATGACCAACCGGTCGCTGCGCACTGTCCGATTGGTATAGCACTCTCCCTTGCGCTTCAGGAATAGCACTTCTACTATATTCTGATACATAATATTCCGTAACATATCGCTAACCCCATTCATCTATTCTAGGAACTTGAGTTCCTTGCGGATGCGTCGGTCATCACTCCGCAACAACTGTCCTCGATTGTATCCCAACTACCCCAGGAGAACACTGAACGTTCCACCTCTGAACGTTCCGTCTCTGTACCTCAATCGCAGCCACCTGTCCAGCGGCACCAACCCCCAGTTGCAGCCCCAACTCCCATCCAGCCTTCTCCAGCTCCATACTCTCCTCCAACCCAACAATTTGCCAATACCTCGTTGAACGAGAAGGCCGCCTATCAACCGCCCCCACAGCATTATACTCCTCCACCACCTGCTTATCCCCAAGCTCCTCCAGTGCTCTCGGTCGCCAATGCACTCTACGCTTACACTCCAACGGATCCCGGTGATCTGGCCCTCCAGCCCCATGACCGGGTTCAAGTGCTGGAGCACATGAATGCCGATTGTAAGGAACTCCGGTCGCCCGAAACTGCTGGCACTTGACTAATAATGGCCTACAGGGTGGCGTGGTCGTAACGAGCGGACCAACTTGGAGGGTATCTTCCCTCGTAGTTATGTGAGCGTGATAGAAGACAAGGCGGCGCCAGCTCCTCCTTCGGGTTACGGAAATATGCCCCTCGAAGTCAGCCAGGGTGGCTCCGCCGAAAATCCGGAGGAGAAGAAACCGGCAAGTTTGAAGAGCAGGGCAAGAAGTTTGGCAAGAAGATGGGCAATGCCGGTACGTTCCCTAATAACCCGTGGCATATTCGTGATGACTGACTATCACTCGTCTAGCTATCTTCGGTGCCGGTGCTACTATCGGTTCCAACATTGTGAATAGCATTTTTTAGTGTGCTCGCTTTTCCAGCTTTCATTAATACCGGAGGGGTCTCAAGTTGGATACCATGCGTGTTGAATCCGTTTCTCACTCCTTTTGTTTCTGGGAATGGCGTTGGTGGTGTCTTTTCTTTTGCTGCTCGGGAGCCTCGTTCAGTTTGGCTAATGGGGATTATTTTGGAACCGTATGTCGCGGGTTATTTATAGCATGATCCATAGCCACGACGTTAATACAATTATCAGAATGCGACTTTCCATGCAATGATCTGTGAAGCCTTAGTTGAATTCTATGAACGGATAACTAATAGGAGTAAATCAAATATTGGTGCAAATCCAGCGACGAGGATATCCAAATAATGCCTGAGGCCTCCCAATCCAACCCCGCCCTCCATGCAGTGCCAGGTGCTATCTTGTAACTCCCTCATATCCTCTAGATCCGCCCTAGCAAGCTTTCCACTCGAAGCCACTTGAAACCCCACTAGCAGAAGAAATTTGAGTCCAGCGCGCCACGTTGGATGTTTAAGCGCCGGCGATCATGCACGTCTCCACAACTAGAAGACAGACCCAGCAGGCTGGCGCAAACTTATTCGGCATCGTCACTATGGACAAATATTGGATAATTCTTTCTCTAGGAAGCTGGCGAAGCGCCACTACTACACCATGTCGAGTTTCACCATGTATCTTGCCAGTAGGCGCCTTGCAAGGCTGATGTGGCCGACCGGGGTCCTTGGGCACTATGCATGAGTAGCGCAGTCGTTTGTATGAGGGCGCTTACAATATAAACCCAAGGTCGTACAAGAAGGATGCTTTGTTTTTAGAATTTTTCTCAAATTCGGTTCTTCTTGTCGTATATACCGTGCTCCCATCGCCATGTTTAGTCATATCGTACTTGTTGCAGGTTTTATAATACCTACCGTAAGGGCAAGTGGCTGGGATAACTTTACGGATAATCTTGCTACGGACCTGGTAAGGCGCGCTTTCTCTGCATTACTATGTGTACTAGCATTGGTTTAACGTTGAGATTACCAGGCTCCGTTGATATCTCTCTTTGGAGAACGACTTACAACTCAGTTTCTCTCGGAGTCTATTAGCCTCCTAGACAACTTTATCTTTGCCCTAGCTCCGCTTGGGATTTTGACAGCCACAGTCTCTGCCATCCGAGTCTGCGGCAATCCCTCTCTGCGAGCATTCATTGGGAGGGCGCAGGAGGGTCCCGGAGAGGCAGAGCACGAGCTGTTGTCATGCGTCTCGGAGACCACGGCTGAATTATTTAACAATGGCGGCATATCCCGGGTTTTTGGACGCCCTCGGCTATTGGAGGTAGTGGTATGGAAGGATAAAGATCCCGTAAGCAAAGAGGACTGCTGGAAGACAGGGACCTTGCGTGACGCTCTAGTGCAGGGCGTGTGGACCACAAAAATGGAGGGCTGAGTCTCCATGAGGAGGACTACTCATTACCAGAGCTCGAAATACCAAATCTATCACTGAACAAGGGTATTGCGAGGAGGAGCCAAGGTTGGTTTTACTGTGCTGCTGTTCTTGGGTTTGTGTTGCAGATCGGTACGTTGTTTAGGCGATTAACTTTGCCTTGGTGTTGATTGGCAATGAATAGCTGACAAGTATTTCAGGTGTGCTTGCGTATTCCGCAGTGACCGTTCTTATATATCCGGTCGATTTTCAGAAGGATGGACAGCCGGTGGAAAACTATGCACTCCCCCTTTTCCTTATTGGCACGATTTCTCTCTGCACAGGGATGTTTCTCTGTGCCTTGATTATCGAGCGCTCGTCGAGGGAGCTTTACTTCCATCCAGTCAAGCCCAGCAAAATTTATTGGTTGCAGCCCGGGGGCCAGCATGTCGGCGACCAAGTCTTCAGTTCCTTCCTTGGAGTTAACGAGGGACCTGACTCTCAACCGACTGAAGATCTCATATATATAAAATCGATACGGGATCACGCATTCGAAGGCAATTGGTATATACTGTCGCTAACTATATCGATTACACTGGTCGGGTTCGTGGCTCAATTTGTTGGTCTTCGAGGACTACATTCGTCAGTGACCCTAGCTCAGATGGGTTCTACGCTTGTGATGGCTATCGTTCGAACATGTCTTCGCACAAAGAGGGTCAGCTCGAAGGAAAACCGCCTCACTAAGCCAGAACAGCAGCTTGCGTCTTACAAGAGCCAAGAATTAGACTGCTTTGCATTTCACCTCGAGGATGTGAAATCATTTAGCCTGGTCCCTGGCATAGTAAGATCCTCGTCGCAATACCAACCCAGCCTCCGGTCCGTTGCGTCTGGAAATTCAGGACAAACATCTAGACTGGGAACTAGACTCATTCAAACGAGAATGCAACTCGCGAATCTGACTTCTAGCACTAACTCGATGGCTTGGAGTGATATGTCTATTCGACAGGCTGCTCAGAATTTGGCCCAGGCAATCGAAGCGACGATGGACTTATTATCAACTTGGCAGCACGCGCCAAAGGATGTGGACAGCTTTGACCTTGAGCTTGTATGTCAATCTCATCACAAGTTTGTTGCACCTAACCTTGAAAGCTACACAATCCACCTCGAAAGAGCAGATGATACCCTGCAGTGGCGAGTCCAACAAAACGAGCTAGAGGCGGTGCTGGGGCTATGGACGTGGTCACTGCTGGCCTCCAGCCCAGAGTGGTTACAAGACAAACTCGGTAGACTTGTAGGACTAAACGACTCCGAGGCCAGAGCAGAAGACACTGACCTTTACTTCCACAAATGGATTTTCCGCCAGAGAGAAGCAAAGTTGGTATCGTCGAAGATGATCTGTCTGCCACAACGCATGTTCGGGTATTACGCAGACGAATATCTCAAGGACACAGAGATACTAGTTGTGAAGACCGATAATCCACTAGAAACCACAGCTGCTCAAGATATTTACATTCAATGCATCAAATGTGTCCTTGGAAACTTACCGGAGATTGGCGGTGATACCACTATACTGCCCGGTTCCCAGAATGGGTACATTGCATATAACAACCGCCTCGACGACCTTGTGAACTGCTTCGAAGCAGGAAAATTAGGAACCAGAGAGGACGCATTGCTGTGTATTGTTCCCGTGTTGAGGTATAGAGATCTTTTACCGCAACTTGCCGGAAATTCGAAGATCGTCAGGGCTCGTATAGACGAGCTTGTCGCCAGCAGCAACTGGACGGAAGCATTTGCAGTATTATGGTGGCTTTGTGAGAGGAGCGAGGGAGCAGAGTTTGAACATTCTATGTTTTCACTCGGTTATCTTTGTCGCCGTGCAATGCTAGATGGTGACCCCAATATACAGAAACAAGGGTGTGAATATACATACCGAGCGATAGAGATTGATCCGAGAACGAGATTTATCAGAAACCTGAGGAATAGTCGCCCAACCGGATGGATGGACGAAAACAAGAGGCCAGAACACTGGAAAGCAATATCCCTCCAACTAGGGTGGATTACGTGGCATACTGTGCAGAGGCATAACGATCGAGACACCATTCAACAAACATTGCAGTCACTGAGCATCAATGAAAGCTCCATACCAGTGGCCAAGGCAAATGATGATGAAGGCCAGGGACAGATAGGGCAACAGGCAGTGCTCCGGTGGTTGACCAAGAGCGAAGAATCACATCCCAGCCATGAGTTACACAAGATAGATGATCGTCTTGCATTGGATTGGGTGTGCCAAAATGGTCACCAGGCACTTCTTGACTGGATCATCACGAGATGGATAGAGTATGATAGACAGTGTCCAGGGTTCATTTACAACATCATCATATCCGCTGCCGAAGGAGAATACGGATCAGCACTTACTTCATTACGCCAACATGGGGTAGACATTAACATGCAAGAGCAGTCAGAGGAGGGGCTAACTGCCTTGATCCGCGAATGTGCACTGGGAAATCAAAAGGCAGTTCAAGAACTACTTCACGCGGGTGCTAGCGTCGACGGAAGGGGCGCCGATGGAGAAACACCATTGATGACTGCTAGCTATGCGGGCAACTCAGACTTGGTTTCCCTGCTTCTACGCCGGGGTGCTAATATACATGCTCGGAGTAGTGGCGGGCAGACTCCTTTGCTATTCGCCGCAATGGGAAACAATGCCGCTGTAGCCCGGATACTTTTAGGGCATGGAGCGAATATCAACCTAAGTAATGATGAGGGATTCACAGCTTTGATGTTGGCAACATCAGAAAATAACATCGAGATGGTGAGTTATCTACTCTCAGAGAAAGCCAATGTCAATATGCAAACCCATGATGGCTGCACTGCTCTTATGTTTGCGGCTCGGAATGAATATACGCAAATCACGAAGCTCTTGCTGGACTCTGGGGCAGATATATACAAAAGGATGTTAAGCGGGACCACGGCGCTTGAATGGGCGCAAAAGTCATATCCCACTGAGTGTGTACAGCTTCTAGAAGCAGCCTTTGCAAAAGCGCCATGAGTCTGTTTATTGTGAATATTTCTTTCTTTCTTTTCTTTTTCTCTTTCTGAGATTTTGGTGTCCCTCGATATATACATATAAGGACGAGTCAGAATATTAGTGCGATACAGTGATCCATACATTTTGGAAGAAGGGTCCCAGTCACCGGAAAGACTCATTACTGAAAGTAACTAACCAGTCAAGCTTTGATCATCGTGGCAAATGATCCATATGGTACGTACAAGTAGGTTTGGATTTGCCATCAAAGTAAGGAACGGATTTAGGGCGAGAAAAAGTCCGAGCGAATGAACGGATGATGTCAGTGGGGCCGAACCCAAAGAGGGGACCGAAATAGGACTAGGGCATAACCTCCCCTCTGACTCCGCCATCGTGGCTCGAGAAGCTTCTGTGTCATTGATATAAATTCGGCGGGCCTGCGACATCCCTTCTTTTTAGCCACAACCTCACGCGATCCAATTTTACCGCCTTCGTCACTCTCCCCATCCCTCAACACACAACCCCACCATTCTCCTCCCTATCAAGTCTTCTTCGAGCCTCTTCTAAACTCTTTCAAAATGGATGACTGGAGCTCTACTACTCGCATTGGAAGCAAGCACCGCGCTGGCGGTGCCGCTCCTCGTGAGACTGTCGTCAAGGGCAAGAGCGCCCTGAACGCCGCTCAGCGCCAGGGTCTTGTTATCGGAACTGAGAAGAAGTACGCCACTGGCAATGCTGTAAGTAATCTACTTGATCTTAGCCCCGCGCGGTATCGATTTTCTTTATTTTCGAGGCCATAGCGCTGACTTGCATTCACAGGCTTCCAAAACTGGTTCTATTGAAGGTCAGCACCTGACCAAGGTCGACCGCAGCGACGACATCATCAAGCCCAAGACCGTTGGTTACCAAGTTGCAGACGCTATCAAGAAGCGACGTACCGAGGAGGGCTACAAGATGACACAGAAGGAACTTGCCACCAAGTGCAACACCACCGTCACCATGGTCCAGGACTTCGAGAAGGGTACCGCCACCCCCGACCAGAAGGTCCTCAGTGCGATGGAGCGTGTGCTCAACATCAAGCTGAGAGGCTCAGACATCGGAAAGGAGAAGTTCCCCAAGAAAAAGTAAATTGACCGGGGGTGAGCCTGCGGCTTTTTCTTGACGGGATGGGATACTTTTTTTTATGAAACCCTTCTCTTCCTTCCTTTTCCTTCTTGATGTCCCCGGATGTCCTTTCGGTTGTTACGTTAATGCATTTTATTGTGCAATGAGATCCCCATTACTTTCTGCTGGTCGGAAGAGCGCTGACCTGGCATTGAGATGATTTTTTTTCTTTTTCTTTTTCATATAAAATACTACCTCAAAGAAATCGTGATGCTGTTGAAGGATGTTGGGGTTTATATGGTTTATATCTAGATATGATAGAGTGCTACCCAGCAAATTGCCAACGAAGAGATATATTTATGATGATGAAGTATGAACTTTGAAGCAAAATTGTAAGAAGTAAATACTGGGTTCTTTTATTAGGACACAGAAAGCGACCAGAAAAAGGAAAATGGTACCAACTCCGACTTTATCATGGAATCAATGAAATGAGAATTCATGCCCTAAATCGCCCCGAGAACTTCTCGTACCGCCGTGCCTGCTTTACCTTTTCTACTCTGTTTTTGTGGTAAGAAATGTCTTTGCCTCATGACACATGCGTTAATTGGAAAAAAGCTCTTTTTAAACGCCAATCACTTTATTTGCGCAGCTGCTCCCTCTCCACTTCATACATGAAATCAAAGTAGGGCTTGTCGAAGTGGTGAACACGAACGTAACCATCCTCACCACCAGAGGCGTAGGAGGTACCGGCGGGGTGGACAGCGACAGTGTTGAGGGGACCGAAGTGGCCACGGACACGGCCAATCTCGTCTTCGAAGACCTTGTGGTAGAAACGAGCTTCGAATTTACCCTGACGAGCGGAGGTAGTAGTGACATCCATAGCAGCCTGACCACCACCCAGGATCACGTATTCCTTCTTGGGCGTAATAGCTGCGCTGTTGAGGGGTGTGTCGGCAACATAGGTCTTGAGGATGGCGAGGTTACGGCTGGAAATGAGCTGGACTCAAGTTAGTATACTGCCGTGCTACCAGTCTCCGAGGAAGTGGCATACCTTGGCGGACTTGTCTTTGGAAGCAGTGATGAAATATGTACGGTCTGGGGAGAATTGAATATCGCTGATCAAGTTGTCGAACTCGTGTGCCTGAACGTTCTCCAGCTGCTCACCGGTCTATTACAACGGTCTATTAGCACGGCCTCCTGTTTTGTTTTTCCTTGATCGATTTTTGCGCACCTTCGAATCGTACTGGCTGACACTGCCGTCCTCGTGGCCAGCAATGATGTACTTGCCCAAATAACTCCAGCCCGCAACTGTTGCCTTGCTCTCTGTGCAGGTGATTCTCAAGCTGGGTTCCTCAGCCTGAGCCTCCAAGTCCTCATAGTTGATATCGAGCACGGCGATGGTACCCAAGAAGCCCATACGCTTCTCTGTGACGGCCAGCAGCCTGCTTCCATCCGGAGTGAATTCGACCCGCTTGACAGCTGTAGGGAAATCCCACACCTTGATACACTCGCCAGTCTTCACGTTCCATAGTCGCACGGTGTTGTCGGCCGATCCGGTGGCCAGAAGAACGGTGTTGGGGCTCACATCGACGGTCCAGATAGCACCCTGGTGTCCGTTATAGGTACCGAGTCGCTCGCCGTTAGCCGACCACCAAGCGCACACAATCTTATCCTTCGCTACAGAAAACAAAAGGTCGCCATCGCGGTTGAATTTGATCTGGTTGAGGGACCGTTCCTATGCGCAAAGTCTCTGTCAGTGGCTGGTTCTGTTTTTTCTTATTTTTCATTGCCGTGGAAAAAGAGAATCATCGGGATGGTTGTAAGGCTGCACGCACATGGCCCGAAAGCAAAATAGGCCTCATATTGGGCCGACCAAGCTATGATATTAGGGGAAAGCGACGAGAGAATTTGAGGTATAAGATCACAGATTGGATCCTGGGACCGACTGTATCGTTTCTGAGGCGGAACTGCTGGCGGGGTGCTGCTGGCGGCTCTCTTCGTCGGCGTAGTCAGACTAGTGAATTTCATCGCACAGTCCGGGCTCGCGCGCCAAGACTTTTCCTGTTCGAGGCTGTTCCTGTCTTGAAAAATATCTGTATCGGCACATTGATAATCCGGTATGGTAATCTATCCGCGTGACTTTCGACAGCCCTAGATTGTTGACTCACCCATGAGTGACTGACTACAGAGGTCTTGTCCATACTAGGCATAGTTGGGTGAGAAAGGTCGGTTCCCCTCGGGCTGACTCGTTGCCAAGTCCCCTTTAACGCTCCGACTTTTAATGACGGGCCGATCATGTGCAACCCAAACAAACTTCTAGACATGTTGACCCCCAAATGAAGATATTGAAACGAAATCCCTGAGATGAAGAAATTGGAGATTTCGGAGACGGGCAGGGATGGTTGCACGGTTGAATCCCCGATTCATTTTCTGTATAAAGCATAATCTTAATTGCGTGTTATTCAACACGTTTAGGTAATCCCTTGGGGTTGACGGGCGTTTTTCCCTATCTCCAATTCTTCCTCCCTGTGTTTCCCGAGGGTTTGCTGCTGGTCAGCCCAGCCAAAGTCTCCGACGAAGCAAATCAATGCCATTTAGCTCCCCCGCCCGTTCGGCGGCGCTACCCCGCTGCCACTTCCAACACCACCAAGGTGCCAAAGCAAAATGTTTCTTCTTCAATTCTCGTCACCTCCATACCTCCTCACCTCTCCCCCTCTCCTTTCCCCGGATCGCACCCTTCTTTCTCCTCAGACCACGAGAATCCTCCGCAGGGCGCGGGGTCGGCTCACTTAATTACGGTACTTTACGGGCCCTCCAACACAACCCCACAGGTTATAAGGGCTTCACTGCGACGCCGTTCTCTATCCGTCGCTCATCCTACAGCACCGGAACCACCATGGCAGCCACTAAGATCGATGGCACGCAGATCGCCAAGGATATTCGGGCGGGTCTGAAGAATGAGATCCAGCAGATCCAGGAGTCTAATCCCAGATTCAAGCCTAGCTTGGTTATTTTCCAGGGTGCGCCTTCCTATGGACTCATAACCGGCTAACCCACCCCCCAAACGTACGGAATTGCTGACCATGTATTGTATATAGTGGGCAGCAGATCGGATTCAAGTGAGTGCTTTGCATAACACACTTTAGGTTCTGGAATGTCCACTAATCTTTTTTAAGGCACATATGTGCGCATGAAGTTAAAGGCCGCCGAAGAGGTAAGCTCCCCCCACTTCCGCAATGCTTCTCACCTGGCTGACCAACTCTCTTCGTTTAGGCGGGCATCAGCTGCAAGATTGTCAATTTTCCAGAGACTGCTATCGAATCCGAGCTCCTTCAGGATATCATCAAGGCCAACAATGACCCCTCCGTGCACGGCATTCTTGTCCAATTGCCCCTTCCGCAACACATGTCTGAACATACCATCACCTCTGCCGTGGCCGACGAGAAAGATGTTGACGGCTTCGGCGCAGTCAATATCGGTGAACTAGCCAAGAGAGGCGGCCACCCTCTCTTTGTTCCTTGCACCCCACAGGCCGTGATGGAGCTCCTGCGAGTGAGTGGAGTCAACCCTGCGGGTAAGAAGGCAGTGGTGCTTGGTCGGAGTGATATTGTTGGCAGCCCTGTTAGCTATCTCTTGAACAAGGCAGACGCAACCGTGACTCTGTGTCACAGCAAGACCCCTGACGTCGAAAGTATCATCAAGACGGCGGACATTCTCGTCGCCGCCCTTGGAAAGACGGAGTTTGTCAAGGGCGAGTGGTTGAAGCCCGGTGCTGTTGTCATTGACGTCGGTATCAACTACAAGGCCGATCCTTCAAAGAAGTCGGGCCAGCGACTGGTCGGCGATGTCGATTTCGAGTCCGCCGTTCAGGTGGCTTCTCAGATCACCCCCGTGCCTGGTGGTGTCGGTCCCATGACGGTGGCTATGCTGATGCAGAATGTGGTTCACTCTGCCAAGGCCTACTTCGAGAAGCAGAAGGACAGACATATCACCCCATTGCCACTCAAGCTGGCTCGCCCTGTGCCTTCTGACATTGCCATCTCCCGCGCACAGTACCCCAAGGCAATCACACAGGTTGCTTCAGAAGTTGGCATTGCTGCCCACGAGCTCGAGCCTTACGGTCATACTAAAGCTAAAGTTAGTCTCGACGTTCTCGATCGCTTGGCTCACCGCCGCAATGGAAAGTACATCTTGGTGTGTGGTATTACCCCAACCCCGCTTGGTGAGGGCAAGTCGACAACTACTTTGGGTCTTACCCAGGCTATTGGTGCGCACTTGAATCGCATTGTGTTCGCCAATGTTCGTCAGCCCAGCCAGGGCCCTACATTCGGCATCAAGGGCGGAGCTGCCGGTGGTGGCTACAGTCAGGTGATTCCTATGGATGAATTCAACCTGCATCTCACTGGTGATATTCATGCGATTACTGCTGCGAACAACCTTCTTGCCGCCGCTATCGAAACCCGCATGTTCCACGAAGCAACCCAGAAGGATGGCCCCCTCTACAAGCGATTGGTCCCCGCCAAGAAGGGCAAGCGCGAATTCCAACCTGTCATGTTCAAGAGACTGAATAAGTTGGGTATCACCAAGACCAACCCTGACGAACTGACCGATGAGGAGATTCGTCGGTTCGCGCGCCTTGATATCGACCCAGAAACCATTACTTGGCGCCGTGTCCTGGATGTCAATGACAGACACCTCCGTGGCATTACTGTTGGACAGGCACCTACGGAGAAGGGACTGACCCGTGAAACTGGTTTCGATATCTCCGTCGCTAGTGAGTGTATGGCCATCCTGGCTCTGAGCAACAGCCTGGCGGATATGCGCGACAGACTGGGTCGGATGGTCGTTGCTACATCGAGGAGTGGTGATCCCGTCACCTGCGACGACATTGGCGCCGGTGGTGCTCTTGCTGCCCTTATGAAGGACGCCATCAAGCCTAATCTCATGCAAAGCTTGGAGGGAACGCCCGTTTTGGTGCACGCTGGTCCCTTTGCCAACATCAGTATTGGAGCTAGTTCCGTGATTGCGGACAAGTTGGCTCTGAAACTCGCCGGTACCGAACCTGATGAGGACCACGAGGACAAGACTGGCTTCGTTGTAACGGAGGCTGGTTTCGACTTCACCATGGGCGGAGAGCGTTTCTTCAACATCAAGTGTCGGTCCTCCGGGTTGACTCCGGACACTGTGGTTATTGTGGCCACCGTCCGTGCTCTTAAGGTTCACGGTGGTGGTCCCGAGATTAGCCCCGGAGCCCCGCTGAACGAAGTCTACCGTACCGAGAACGTCGATATTCTACGCAAGGGCTGTATCAACCTGAAGAAGCATATCGAGAATGCCCGCCAGTATGGTGTGCCCGTGGTGGTTGCCATTAACCGCATGGAGACCGACACCGAAGCGGAAATTGCTGTCATCCGGGAAGAGGCCATCGCTGCAGGAGCCGAGGACGCGATCCCCGCTAACCACTGGGCTGAGGGTGGAGCTGGCGCTGTGGACCTGGCTAAGGGTGTTCTGGCAGCTAGCTCCAAGCCGAAGGACTTCAAGCTCTTGTATGAGCTGGAAGGTACCATCCAGGAGCGCATTGAACGCATTGGCAAGGCCATGTACGGCGCGGAGAAGGTTGAGCTCAGCGAGCTTGCGCAAAAGAAGGTCGACACCTACACGGCCCAAGGATTTGGACATCTTCCTATTTGCATTGCCAAGACTCAGTACTCTCTCAGCCATGACCCTGCCTTGAAGGGCGCGCCGACCGGGTTCACAGTCCCCATCCGGGATGTTCGGTTGGCCGTGGGTGGTGGATATCTGTAAGACTGCCTTTATAGACCTTATACACCGAACAGTTACTAATTAGATTGCAGGTACGCCCTCGCTGCGGATATTCAAACCATTCCCGGTCTGCCGACCGCCCCGGGTTATTTGAACGTCGATATTGACCCCGAGACCGGAGAAATCGACGGTCTGTTTTAGATGCACTATGTGGTCGACTGGATCGATCCTGGGACGTTTGGTGTAACCCGATTACCCAGTTTCCCAGTGCTCTCTTTCTCTTAATTGGATATACATCATTTGTTCTGTGCTATCATGATACGGCGGGATTCTCGGGTTCAATTCAACATATACAAGCGTGATGGTGCACCAGCCTTTGGAACAGGACTGGGTGCTTTTCAACAAGTTGGGCGGACGGAGTTGAGATGATAAAATTTCTTAGAAAGATCAGATTACTATATAAACTACTCAGTGTTACGAGTGAATGGAGTTAATTAATGATGATGGGTTCGTCTTGAGTAGCGGAATACTTTGACTGTCGGGCGAGAGATGGACGGAGTGTCCGTTTATCGCTGGTTTCGACCGCGCGGTGGAAAGGCGACTTCGGTGCAACTTGATCCGGGCGGAGATTGTTGGACCCGTTACCGCGGGAAACGGCGGCTAATGGAGGGCAGTTGGCTCCATCTGGAGTAGTGCCTCCTGCCTATCAGACATATGATGGCCAGTCGCGGGTAAAAGATTTACACGTACGGCTTTGGGGCAAGACAAGACAGACAAGACAGACAAGGCAAAGGAATGAGTGAAGTATAAAATTCCCAAAGTATGAGATGTAGTTCGGAAGGGAGTCATCATCATAAGTGCCGATCGGCCACAGCGCATGACTTCTCTCTTTGCGACAGGATAGTCAGTAGTCAGTAGTCAGGAGTACTACTATAGATGGGGACCGAGGATCCATCCTGTGCCCGCCTCATTCTTTACGGGGAGTAGTGGGAAATTTCCGGCCGGCTTCGGCGTAGGGCCTTGCACACGGTGGGCGGAAAAGGAAGTAGCGACCAAAACAATTGAGTCAAGAGGGGGATAAAGACTTCTGCTTTGGGCCAGATAAAAGTCGTGACTTTGGTCAACAACTTCTTTTATCCTTCGAACTCCCCTTTCTCTCCTGTACTCTTTTCCCCCGACGAACCCCCCCCAGAATCACCTACGACTAATCAACCGTTCCACCTGGGAACTAACATATTTTCCGGAGCTCCGATCTCCCCCGTGTATATCCATCTATCAGCAGCGTTCTCCGGCGTTGACGGGAGCTTCCGACTCCACCGCCCGCTCTCTCCTTCCAACCGAACAGCTTCACGGCGATTCCCTCGGGTATACGTTAATTGTACCCCAGACCTGAATAGGTAAGCAGGGGAGTTTCTCTGGGAGTTGCGATTACCGATCGTTAATCCGCTTGGGTATCCAAGGCATCAGGTCCGACCAAAATGATGAATTCCCTTCGGCTCCATTCCGCGTCGGTTCGCCGCGCTGTCGCCTCCCCTCTGTCTGCCCCTCTCTCTTCCTCCGCTTATCGCTCGATCGCCCGCTCTTCTTCTTCTTACATTTCCTCTTCGTCTTCTTCCTCTTTCTCGACTGCTGCTACCCCTCGCGCTCAGAGACCCCTCGCTTCGTCCCAGCTCCCTCGTATTGTCTCCCCCCGCCAGACCGGAATCTCTCTGCAGTGGACACAAGCCCGCACCATGCAACTGAAGGCCCCAAGATCAAGGTTAAGAACCCAGTGGTGGAACTGGATGGAGATGAGGTAAGTTCGACCATCTAGACCTGGCTCGGCGCCAGGGCGCGCCCTTGTCTTTATATGCCTCAACCCCATCCTCGCCATTTTCGTCATGACCTGGCGCAAACGCGGGGAAATACGGCGAGATGTCTCCATGTCTCCATGTTCCCTGGCCACACAGCGCCAATCTTCCGAGGATCACAAGCGCTCGGCCAACCATAATCCATCCGAGTCATGGCATTTCACATGTGGCTGACCACTTAACTTTTCTCAGATGACCCGTATTATCTGGCAGGAGATCAGAGAGAAGGTTAGTACCCGCGGTCCCTGGCCTCGTATGACGCGGGCCGTTCCTCCCCGAACTCTCAGACTGACATGCTTCTTCCTCATAGTTGATCTTGCCGTAAGCCTATGATGACCTATGCTCTTTACCGACGGCACAATGTAGCTAACTTCCGAGACCAGTTACCTTGACATTGATCTCAAGTACTACGACCTGGTATGATTGACACCTCGGCACAGATCGTATGAAGCTTCCCTGGAACTGACACCTTTGCAGGGACTTGAATACCGTGACCAGACCGATGACCAGGTCACCGTTGAGGCCGCAGAGGCCATCAAGAAATATGGTGTTGGTGTCAAGTGTGCTACCATCACCCCCGATGAAGCCCGTGTTGAGGAGTTCAAGTTGAAGAAGAGTAGGTGCCGGATTGAACAATTGCATTGTATACCTCTGTTAACCAGGGTATCTTCTAGTGTGGCTTTCTCCCAACGGAACCATCAGAAACATTCTGTACGTACTGTCAAACCTACCTGGCCTGCTGTTGCATGATCACTAACATCGCTTGCAGCGGCGGAACTGTCTTCCGTGAACCCATCATCATTCCCCGCGTTCCCCGTCTCGTACCCGGATGGAGCAAGCCTATCATCATTGGACGTCACGCATTCGGTGACCAGTACCGTGCCACTGACCGTGTGATTCCCGGCCCCGGCAAGCTTGAGCTGGTCTACACCCCTGCCGATGGCGGCGAGCCCGAGACCATCAAGGTCTTCGACTTCCAGGGCGGCGGTGTTACTCAGACTCAGTACAACACTGACGAGTCCATCCGAGGCTTCGCTCACGCCAGTTTCCAGATGGCCTTGCTGAAGGGCCTGCCCCTGTACATGAGCACCAAGAACACCATCCTGAAGAAGTACGATGGCCGCTTCAAGGATATCTTCCAGGAGATCTACGAGTCTACCTACAAGAAGGATTTCGATGCCAAGAACATCTGGTATGAGCACCGTCTGATCGACGATATGGTCGCTCAGATGATCAAGAGCGAGGGTGGCTTCGTTATGGCTCTTAAGAGTAAGTGACTTGTCCCGGCCCTGGACCGTTCGCCCGAGAACAGCGTTCTAACCGACGGTAACTAGACTACGATGGTGATGTTCAGTCGGACATCGTCGCCCAGGGCTTCGGCTCCCTGGGTCTGATGACCTCTACTCTGACCACCCCCAGCGGTGACGCCTTCGAGTCTGAAGCCGCTCACGGCACCGTGACCCGTCACTACCGTGAGCACCAGAAGGGTCGTGAGACCTCGACCAACCCCATTGCCTCCATCTTTGCCTGGACCCGTGGTCTGGTGCAGCGTGGCAAGCTCGACGAGACCCCCGACGTGGTTGCTTTCGCCGAGGAGTTGGAGCGTGCCTGTATCGAAGTCGTGAACGACGAGGGCATCATGACCAAGGATCTGGCTCTCGCCTGCGGCCGCAAGGATCGTGAGGCGTGGGTCACCACCCGCGAGTACATGGAGGCCGTTGAACGGAGGCTGAAGAGCAACCTGAAGTCTAGACTGTAAGGGCTTTGTGGGTTTAATGTTTTCAAGTTGGTATAAATTCTAGCGTGCAGCCGGAAGGGCTGCAGTCATGACTGAGTAGAGATAGCATATATCAGACGACTACAATGTATATTTTACTTTGCGATGACCCATTCCATCCTCATTATGAAATCCATGTAGGATCGCACCGACATTTGTGCCTTTTATGACCTCTGTGCATTCTTGGATAGCGTTTCCTCCCTACTTTCAAGTGCCATGAAACATGAAAGTATGCCATAGAATGTAACTCAGTTGCCCCTGAGGGCCCAGCCCGAGGGACTTGTTGGATCCACCTCGTGAATTGCCGACTTGTCTGTGGCCGGTTGAATCATGCAGGGCGGGAACCATGGATGCAACTGCCGAATTGCCCAATGGGGTAATCGGGCTAAGGAATCCGGGGGACTCTTGACGCAATTGATCCTGAATCTGCATTGCTTTCGTCAATGGCTGAACAATTGGCCACAAATGCTTGGAAAAGTTTCTGTGCCTGCGTTGAAACCCCTCAGCCATGCCAGGACAGAAGACGTTCAAAAGATATTCTACCGGGGGTCAAACCATGCAGCTACTCTATGGTAACCACCACCAAGTCGCAGGATGTACGTGGTACCGGTCGCCGTGACCTTTCTGGCGGTATCGATAGTGATCGTCATTGTACGCCTATACACTCGACTCTGGTTTGTCCGCACTGCAGGCTGGGATGATCTGGTAATCGGGTTCGCCCTGGTATGTGTCAGACGATAAAGTACAGACATTCTATGGAACTAATGAAAGCCATTGCATTCTAGCTCGCAGAGATCGGTCTATTCGTCTGTGTCATGATAGGTAACCAGCCATCAATAACTATACTTTCTTTCCCAAACGCCACTAATATCGATCCCCAGAGGTGCGCTATGGCCTGGGACAAAGCATGGAAACACTCAGCCTGGAGACGGTAGAGAGCCAACTCAAGGTACACACATACACATATACCCCATAACTCCCATACCCACTATAATCACAACATATCTAACACACATAATCCAGGCCTTATGGGCCAGCATCCCATTATACAACCTGAGCCTCAACCTAACCAAGACCTCCATGGTCCTGCTATATCTGCGCCTCTTCCCGCTGAGAACCTACCGCATCGTGCTTGTCATCGTCCTAATCTTCGTCATCATCACCGGCCTATGGATGGTCTTCGCATCCTTCTTCATGTGCATCCCCGTCCGCGGCGCCTGGGACCTCTCCGGCCCCCACAACTGTATCCCCAAGGAAGTCCTCTGGAGTCTCAACGCCGCACTCCAGATAATCACCGACATGACTATCGTCATCTTGCCCATGCCGCTGCTGGCCAAGCTGCAGTTACCCCGGAAGCAGAAGATCGCATTGATCTTGGTCTTTGCGTTGGGGACTTTGTTCGTCTACCTTCCCTTTTTTGCAACCTCAACCTCAATTTCCAATATAAGCAATGACAAACTAACGGTATCTGATTTCAGTGGCTGCGCAGTAAGCATAGTTCGCCTAGCAGCCCTCGTCGAAATGATCCAAAGCACAGACAGGACAAGTAAGTATATACATACATACATATCCCCACAACTCCCACCCCCATGTAAAACCAAATCACCCCTGCTAACAAAATCCTAGAATACAACGCCGCCGCAGCAAACTGGTCCTTCATTGAATCCAGCGTCGCCATCATCTGCGCCAGTCTGCCCACCCTCCGCCCCATCATCGTCCACATCTGCCCGCGCATCTTCCTCTCGCAGGACCGCAGCCAATCAGAGAAACCGGCGTGTGACGGCCTGTACGTGCCGAATCCGTTCCGGTGCCAGAATCATAGTTACTCGGCGAGTGTGACGGGGAATTGTTCGACGAATCATGAGGGCAGGGACCCGAGTATGCATCGACATCCGGAGGTGGATGGCATTCAGGTCGTGAGTGAGGTCCATTGGGATTTGAATTCGGCGGATAGTGCGGAGGAGACGCATTCGCAGCGGGGGTTGAGGCCTTCTGGGAGGAGTTTTTCGGTTGGTCGGGGTTGATTTGGGGGGAGGTTTTGCTTGGGGATAGAATAGAGAGATAGAGATACCCTTTTCTGTTGTTGGTTTGGTGGTCTGCATTTGGTTTCTTGAATTTACCATCCTTGTTTCTTAAGTATACTATGGTTAACGACACCAGTTCGTAGACTCGTGCAACGTTGTCTGCTTGGTTGCACACCGGAATATACTAGATATGGACTATGTCTAATAGACGCCCAGTGGCTTACAGAGGCTCTGGCAACCGTGAAGGCTGTGACTTGTACTCCAGCCAGATGCACCATTCAACATTGAGCAATGAGCAACATTTAGGATTTACCTAAATTAACAAAGTATGGGGATCAAGAGCAATCTGAACAGCAAAAGCTAGTAATGGTGGTAGCCAGGGATAGTAATAAGCAAATCATAAAGAGTACACACATTCAATCTTATAGTCATGCATTCTGCGTAATTCCAACACAACCTGTGTAGATTTTCCCTACGTCAGAACATTGAAAATGGCTTGAACCCCCTCGCCTTCTAACGTCTTTTTGGAGATGCTTGTCGCAACGGCGAATTTATGGGTTGAGGTGAAGCCTCACATGAGCGACGTGAGATGTCATACAGGTCCATATCCTCGTATCGAGCAGATTGAGTACCTACTCTCAATCTACTATCCAGACTAGTGTCGGAGGGTGAGTGTGGAAAAATGAGCGACTGGTCAACGGGAAATGTCGGGAGCTCCTCGTGTTTGTCTGGGGGCGAGTCCGTCTTATGCCTAGGATGGGGATTGGATTCATGTAGATTGGACCTCGATGAGGCCCCTGGTATAGGAATTGGCTGTGTTCCCTGCTGAGCAGGATGGTCGTGCTCTTGTGGCGCGGACCTCAACGGGAACTTTGGTGGTATAGAAACTTGCGGTTCCTCTCTAGCGGGATTCTGTGGCTTAGAACTGACTGGAACCCCTGGTACAGGAGCTCGTTGCACTTCCTGTCTGCCCGGATGATCGGGCTCCTGTGGCGCTGACCTCAACGGGGACTTTTGTGGTATAGGAACCGGTTGAGTTTCTTTACTAACAGGCTGATTGGGCTCCTGTGGCTTAGACTTCGATGAGGACTCCTGTACAGGAGTTCGTTGTACTGCCTGTTTACCTAGACGAGGGGGCTCCTGTTGCTTTGACTCCTGTTGCTTGGACTCCTGTTTCTTGGAATCCTGTTTCTTGGACTCCTGTCGCTTGGATCTCCATCGCTTGAACTTGTTCGTCTTGGACTCCGCCGGGGATGCTGGGGTAAGACTTCCTCCCGTTTCCTGAATCTCATCATCCAACAGCTGTGCACTAGATGCATTGCCTACATCGGCGGGAATCTCTGTGATCTCGTCGGGGTCATACGCAGGATTATTCTGGTTTTGACTCGGACCACTCGGACCAGCCCCAGGGTTTTGAGAAGTTGAAGCACTTGGCAAATTGGGAGGAGCTGGAGGATTCTGAGGATCCTCAGGAAACTCATCAGCGAGTAGGTTTTCACCAGTCTGGCCCTGTTGTTTACGTATTTTTCTCAAAGCTATCGATTCCTTGGCCTGGTCTCGACCCCTTTTGTAGCAGCCTTTAATGAAACACATTCCAACAAAAGGGCTCTGCAGATTCGCATAATAAGGGGGTTCTGTGAAACATGCAGGGTATCCAGGTGTGTAAAAGAGCGGCTGTTTCAAGGACATTAGATAGCTTGAGGCCAGAGGAGAAAGCGCCTCCTGTGATGACTGTGAGAGAAATGCACCGGCGTAGGTCTTGTTTAGTTTCGTAAGTGGTAAGGGAGGGTACTGAGAGCTGTTTCCAGTCTTTCCACTCTGCTCCGAGACGCTTCGATGAAGACCATCGAGACTGGCGTTGCAGTGGTGGCAGACGACGTCGTATTCGCCGACGCGTGGGATAGAGCTGAAACTAGCAGGGGCCATGACAGTGAACAATGACGTATCGTTCCAGTCCCAGTTTCCAACTTGAATCCACGTCGGTAGCTCGTCGACTGGGATCAAGGGCACAAATGAACCTTGAGGTCTAATGATATAGAACCTGGGATACGGCTGTAGCATGAAGTAAGTAATATGGCTGAGAGTAAGATAAGAACGACGAATGGTTGTGGTAGTAGCGACTGTTAGAAAAGTAAATGACAGATGATGATAAGAAAGAGATGGTTGAATTGTGAGAATATGAGATTCGAGAGGATATTAAGTACTGGCTACATGTATGTCATGGAGGGAAGTCGCGGGCTGCATCCGACTTTCTGGGAAAGCACAACTCAAGCCACGGCCACAGTGCGTACTGGCGACCGATTGACAGCTGTAGAAAGCATATTTATCTATATACATGAATTCTCAATGACTATGAATATCGAGAGGTTATGCCGAAGTAAATGTCCCATTGCTGCAGCTGAACCCCAGGTTTGGATTCAGCTCTGCCGTAGCCTTCATGCAGATGACGCTCGCTGGTTCCAGAGCCTGTGGATAGAGCTGGATGTTCTTTGTAACAAAGTTCTTACAGGACTTGTCCGTGTTGCACTCTATGATGACTGCCTCCGTGTGCTTCAAGTTCGGAAGTCCGGCGTTATACCAGCAAGGATCGGTTGCGCATGATCCATCACCGGGTTGATACGAGTTGATTGAGCCAGAAAAGTCTTCCCAGGTAAAGTCCTCCATCATCACCGAGGACTCGGCATCAGCACCATCTCGTGAGACGCTCTGATCGTAGTAACTCTGGGTTACAAAGATCGGGAATGTTACGTTGTATACACGGATGTTTTTCCAAGTCACATTCTTGACGAGCCCCTGGCCACCCGTCCAGGACTTGAAGCGAGCAGCGTACAGAGCGTCGATCACAGTCACGTCCTCGAATCTGAGGTTGGTGATGTTGACAATGTCCGAGGGATCCTTTCCTAGTGATCCGATGCTCATACCATGGGATTGGTAGCCAATCGTATTTCTCTCGAATATAATGTTGTGTGAATCGGATCCGACTGCGATCGCATCGTCGCCATTATACATAACGCTGTCAGAAATGCGGATATTGGTACCCTGCACGTCAAACGCATCGGTGTTGAATGGGAAGCTGCCAGTGGATGAAGCGTCCACAATGGCATGGCTGACGGTGATATCTTCGCCATGGAGCTTCATGTTCCAAGCAATCGGCTTGCCAGATCTGAAGTATTTTATCGACGCCTGGCTGGTTTTGTAGCTCATGAGATGAGGGCGGCCGGAGATTCCAGTGCCATTGGCAGGGTTTGCGTCCCACCAGGCCTGGCCGTATGATTTAATCCAACCATTGTTCACATTTTCGGGCCCAGTCCAATCCACACGGGGTCCTTCCAAAGTAAACCAAGTAGTGGTGCCTGCATTAACGATGTCCCGCACTGCGGAGATGTTTTGCGGAAGATGCAGGTTTCCATGCATCTGTATCTCCACGTTGCTCAGGTTTGTGGCCTTGATCGGCTGGAAAATGTTATAGTCAACGCCTTCCTGGAAGACAATGACTGAATTGGTCGCGCATTGCGCGAATACTCTAGACACTTCGGGGGAGTCGTCTGCAGTGCCATTGGAAGAGCGTACCACACAATGACGGCCTCGGGTGTCGGGTGAAGAGCTATTTCCTCCTGCGCCGTGCGCCAGGGGCACAGAAGAAAGGAGGAAAGCCAGAAAGGCTGTCTTGGGGATTAGCATAGTGTATGCTGTTTAGAGGGACAATAATCACTGACAAAGATATTAGAGGAAGACTATATGCCCATCCTGCCGGGCCGTTGGTCTTTATATCCTCACTCGAATGGGGTAAACCGCTGTGCGAAGCATTGGATTGTCTTTACTTGTTACGATATGACCCCAAATAGCAGTTCCATAGACCCACTGCTCGGAGAAATTGACGTTGAATTGCTAAGAAGCCATGTACTAGCCGTGCTTCCGTCTCCACAGCTTGGCCTCGAATTGGTGGAGAAATTATGCCGTCGACTAAATAGCTATTAATCTTGGCTGCGGACCTGCGGTACAGTACCCCAGAAAACCTCCACAACCCCGGAAGGTCTGACCTATGCTCGTATATTGCTCACTGCGTTATTTTGTTTTGGGGCTGTTGAGCTATGCCAGGGCGTCGGCTCTGTTCTCTTGAGCAACCCTGCCAAGCGTACATATGATATGAAGTGCAAAATATTTAGTAATTGATTCGAGATGATTCATAAAGATCCCGAAGTGACTGTTTGGTCTCTGGCTAAAAGGAATATGCATATTTACCTCCAACAGCAGCTCTTTAATCCCACGGGTTAAATGGGTGGTGGTTGCTCCAATTTCGCACGTCATGAAGGTATATACAGCCATATTAGCAAAAACTCTATCACACCCAGCTGAGTTTTTTAAGAGTCGCCAAGCTCTAGTTAGAAAAATTTAGCTTTTATCACGAAGTCAGGCCCTGAATATACTATAGTGAACCATTTCAACATAGCCGACGCATAGTTAATCATACAACGTACGGATCTTAGTTCAAGACACCTCCAGAGCTATTAAGCAAGGTGATTTGACGGGGTTATCACCTAGTCAGTACTCCCTTTCTATATATCTTTCCAAGTGAAACTGTATAAGTAATTCACTGGACTCTGATTAATGGTGAATCGATTATGGTTTCGGTAAGTGGTTTCTACTTGACCCAGCAAGAACCGCAAAGCATTACACAATCTCAGAAATCGAGGAATATTCCGCAACTATTGACGTCCGATGCAGCATATGCTGCCAGATAGTATAAAGCTCATGTAGGCGATTCCAATAGATATATCAAGCCAATTCCAAACAACAAACGACACGAAAGTACCGGGTCGAACTGCAATCCGCTCAGCAACCGAACCATCTTACCAGCTGAGGGCATCCATATACTATGAAGAATCCAAAGATCTTATTTAGCAAGAGGAAATTGATGCCACCTCTTGAGTTGGTAATATAAGAACGAGAAACAGTCCCTAGACAGAATATTTACCAGCATAAGAGGCACTATGAAGAAAAGTCGAAGGTTAGTTAGGGCTAGCACCTGGCCCGATATCGGGGAGAGTTCTCACTCCGTCATCGTGCTTCCTGCAGGAGCATGAAAGTGCATTCCGCGGAATGATAGGCTATTGAGATTTAATTATTAGATATTTATGGTTAGTGTCCGCTGCGAGTGGCACTATACGCCATTGTATGTACAAGATTAGGCCGCCAAACTTACGACGGCTTCACCCTGCAGGAACTTCGATTGCCTATTTACATCCCAGATGTTGTCACAGACGACGTTGATCTGCGGAAGGGGGATTTAGTATGGTAGATCTGCATTTTTGTAAACTACAATTGTGGATCATTTCTAGTAGAACCTATTCCTACTGCACTCACGGGTACGTGTCAAGTTTCAACACCGGGCGTTTCCATGCTCATGTGCAAAGCCAATCACAGATCATATATACGACATGCAGGAGCCTGTCACAGCACCGTGGGGTCTGAGTATCAGCGACGCCGACTTTGAGAAGCTCAGAGCTGGTTTCGAACCTCAGGATCAGGAAGATAAATGGCGCGTCTCGGTCACGGAGCAGAGCCGGAGCGGTACTATCTCCATCCACTTTGCTCGAAGCGGGACGGGCAAGGAATTCTATGTACTTGTTGTGAATCCAAGAGACGGTGGCAGCAACAGTGGCGTGAAGATCGAAGCTATCACCTGGGAACAGAACAAGGGTGGAATTCACATCTCGGAGGAGCAGGCCAAGAAGGAAGTAGTGATTATAACCAGACGCCTTCTGGAGTGCGATTTTGAGGCACTTCCAGAGTATGACGTCTCAGAGCTGTGGAATCATCCTGCTGCTCAGATTAAATGAGCAAACTTTTCTTTTCTGCCTCTGGGCCAAGTTGTCAATAGACACCACATCGTGCGATCTCTTTGAAGTCTGTAGGAAAACAACCATTGTTAAGAACCTATTTTCACCGCGATCATGTCACCGCCGACTGGCCTTTAATATAATGGGGTGTCGGTACTATACTCTATCTGTAATCTCACTTGGCCGCACAGCGATGCATTCCAGCTGGACAATACTCTGCAACCAGTACGCATGTCGTATGGAGTAACCTGTAAGACTGCGGTTAGCAGCGGCCGACCAGCGGGGAACATCCCGCCCGCTACCCTGTAGATCTATCAATGCTTACACCCTCCGATGTCGGTCCTGGTCTCTATTGTGATATCACCCTGATGATTTACTTATAAAAGGCTATGGTACTCGGAGTCATAATTAGAGTATCATCACTTATTAATCTTTAATTTCAGGGAAAGCCCAAAATGAGTGGACAAGAGCAGAAAGCCGACATGTGGTCGGCCGATGTTTACGGCGAAAAAGTGGCTCCATTCGTTGCAGTCTTGACAGAGAAGATTGTTTCCTGGCTCGATCCTAAGCCTACTGGCAAGTTCCTTCGCATGAAATAGAGAGCGTATCTAATTTAGCATTGCTAATGCACAACAGATGAAGTACTCGATGTCGGCTGCGGGGAAGGCGTCCTAACAGCCAAACTAGCCTCCCATGTTAAACGGATCGTTGGCGTCGACGCCTCGTCGAATATGATAGAGCACTTCCAGAGATCATGTCCCGACATTGAATCCCGCGTTGTGGACTGCCGACACTTGGATCAAGTGTCAGATCTCACAGACGGAAAGTTTGACAAAGTCTTCTCTAACGCTGCCTTACATTGGATCTTACGCGACCCCGAAACCCGGTCTAATGCGATCAAGGGCTGCTTCAATGCGCTCAAGCCAGGGGGATTCTTTGTGAGTGAATCGGGCGCGCTCGGAAACGTGGCCGAGGTGCATGCGGCAATCGTCAGTGCTCTGGTCATTCAAGGAATTCCGGTTGAAGAAGCCCGAGCAGCTTCGCCTTGGTGGTTCCCTTCCCAAGAAGCTATGAAACAGCTCCTGGAAGGGGAAGGCTTCCAGTGGGTTAAGGGCGAGGCAGAGCTCAGACAGACGAAGCTGACAGATCACAAAGAGGGCGGAATTGAAGGATGGTATAAACTCGAGTGATTTCGTGTCTGATGAAACTAGTCGCTAATCAAGTTCTAGGATCCGCCTTTTTTGTGAGCCTTTCCTTCAGGTTTTACCAACCGTGGAGGCTCGCAATGCAGCTGTCAAACATGCTGTTGACGTCCTCGAGGGTGTTGGAAGGCATCAACACGATGGTTCCTTCACAGTCAATTACATTCGACTTCGGTTTGTGGTGCAGAAACCGTTTTAGACATATTCAAGGAAAACCTCTATGCCTTCCATGGGCTCTGGCCTGAGTGCTTTAAGAAGCGGAGGCAGCCGAAGTGGTCGTCAATGACCGCCAAAATCCGAATTAGCGTTTATATGATCAATGCCGAAAGACAAGTTGCGAGAAGTTCAGCATGTTATTAGGATAAGATTGTTCATCTAGTTTATATTCTAATACTAGATAGTAGCATTGCAAACAGCTACCATAAAAAGAGCACTCGGCGACTAGCGCGGATGTCAGATGAGGTCACTGGGGCTCGGCTATCTTGCGGCGTACGCCGGCGGAGTCAAAGCTTATAACAACCAGTTAATTCCCTTCAAATGTCACCACAAACAAACATCCATGATAGCTCCTATAACAACTTCTACTATACACACCAACAAAATAATTCCTTAAAAAATGACATCCGCCCCACCCTCATCTGCCGCGACACTAGCGTCCAAATCAACCCCAAGCATTTCCGCCTCAGATGCAGTGCTGCATATCGAGAGCGCCACGACGATCGCCGCCCCCTGCCAAGATGTCTGGGATGTCCTAATTGATACCTCCACCTGGCCCTCGTGGAATACATTTGTTCCACGAGTCACCATTCGCGAACAGCCGGGCTCCGACTCCCAATCTACTGATGGTCTTTCCCCGAAGCTCCAGATGGGAACAAAAATGACCTTCCATGTCCATATGGATCCATCATCGGCCAGCGAGCAAGATGTGGGCCTCGTCGTGGCTGAGTTTGAGCCCCCAAGTGCCAACCCCCCTAAGCCTGGCCGCATTGTCTGGGTTGCGGATCTAACGGCCAAGGGGAGCATGCCGGCGTTCCTTTTGACGGCGGAGAGGGTTCATGAGCTCGAGGAGTATGATGTCCAGGAAGAAGGCGGGCAGACGAAGCGTGTCACCGAGGTGCGGAATTGGGAGGCGCAGGTTGGGTATCTTGTGTATGTGGTTCGGTGGATGTTTGGGGCACAGTTGAAAAAGAACTTTGAGACGTGGGTACAGGATCTGAAACAGTATGTTGAAGGACAGAAAACGGACAATTAAGTTGTGATTGTTTCTTGATACCCGGTTATTTGTATTGGCTATATCTTTGCCGTGTTCCGTGAATTCGAGAACTATCCAGGGCGAATGGAAGAAAGAGCACCATTATTCCGCTCGTAATACCCCGGTTTAGTCGATGTCTGAAGATCATTCTTCTTTTCTAAATGTAATTGATCATCTGTATAGGTTTATTGTATTGGTTCTTGGTACAAACGCTAAAAACCTATTTATAGATAAGTACAAAAAGTGTGATTGTGAAGAAGTATGACAGCAAAGGAGTTACCAACCGCCTTGCTGCGCCCTGCATGTATACATACTACCTTTTCAAGCCGGACGCAGGTTGCCCATGCAACGAATGATACTCTGGGTCAAACAGGGACGAAGTGGTCTTGCGGCATCGAAGGGCAGATTTAGTGCTTCGGCTCATGAACTCAGGATAGACGTATTCCATATTGTGGAATGTATGTCTGAGACAGTGCTTTCAGACAATTCACAATAAATAGGAAGAGTTCGATTTCTGTATTCTTTACGCCTTGCCTGTATGTACAATCGTTGCCAGATTGAGTCGCCGCTATTGCCTTTGATGGTAGGTCGAAAAGGAAGTTGAGCGCGTTTGTGAGATTATTCCAATCGTTACTGACAGGGTCGTAGTTGAAGTCGATACATGTTGACTGGAGTTGCACTCAATGTTAAGGTGAGAGCCTGTACTATCTGGCGATATATTGAATATTTAGATTGCTATACAAACCTCCGGGACTTTGTCGGGCACCATCCCAAAGAGGCATAGGAGAAAACAATTGTGGGGTTGTCAAGTATACAAAATGAAAATTCACATGGGAAATAATCAACTGACAACGGATGATTTAGAAAACGAGATGAGTGTATCGGTAACGTACAGAGATATGATATTGCCTAATAAGATGTACTCCATGATTGCGTATTAGTAAAACCTCATAAGAGCCAAGCACAAGACCATTCAGGGAAAGAAGGTCCCCAAGCATGACGCATGAGGCTATTCAATGGCTGGAGAGTATGTCGGTTACGTCATATCATTGCCTGAGAACCCCAGGCTCCAGCTCACTGCAGAACATAAGTTGATACCCCGCGTCTACTAACTCGTAGGAGTAGTTGTAGTCCTTGGTAGATAAAGCAATGGTCTCTGCTAGATTGGGCCAATCCTGTGCTCCCTTACATTGTCTTCAAATGAATTCCTGCGGTTCCGGTAAGTTTGTACTCGGGATACTTGCTGCTGGAAAGGAAAATCCCAAGATGGACGAGTGGGGCGGACTATTGAGAGTGCAATTTCCCTGGCAGATGAGGACCCACGTGGGGGTGGAGATTGGTTCAGAACACCTGCACCGGTGTTACCGTTTCATACAACTTCTCCCACCCACAGCGCTTCCGTCACTCCACGAGAACAATGGCTATTCTTCCGGCGTCAGAACTTCCGTTTCGGTAGATTGTTGTCCAAGAATAGGACCAAACCGGAAACGAAGGAATGTTGGCATGGATACTCTAGTACTAGTAGTACTCTGCAGACAACAAGGAAGGCGCTGCATTGGTCCTGGCATTATTCGCGCGCACCACATGAAGCCAGGGAAATCCTGGCATGTATGGACCAGGGTGTGCATCAATTTTCAAGATAAGATCAAATAAAAAAAAGAGGAGCATGGGACGAGAGAGAAAGAGGGGCGTTCATTCCTGATGGGTCACCTGACTGCATGCCACGTAATCGGGGTCTTCGTCCGCTTCGCCCTGCTGACTCGGCCATTCGATCGAATTTTTCTAGTTTACACATCAAAACACCCGGGCCTTCTCCGAAGAGCACGTAGAAATTGTGACGTTCAGTTCGCCGACGGAACGGCGTCAATATTAATTAAGGGCGGAGATGAAATGCAAGCGATGCGATAGGATGATATCCACCGGTTTCCTTAATCCAGGCAGCCGAACAGTTCGTGCAGGAGACTAAAGCTCAGTTGGGCATAGTGTCCGTGATGGAAGCTGCAGGACTTCCCGGAAGAGTTTGGTGCCACGCTCGGGGGCCGTTACACTATGTATGGCATACAATTAACAAATGAAAGGAGACGCACAGGAGATACCGCGTGAAAGGGATGACCACAATCTGGGAATACTCGATTATCATGAGATTGAGATCCCCGAGGAGTGGTGCCACTGTCCCAAGGATGAGTAGTTTTCCGACGTGCAGTCGAAAGGATCGCACGACGTCTGAATCTGTTCGCGCTGTCAAGAAGCAACAATGAAGAACCATGTGGGGAGAGCAGGGAGGAAATGATCAGCGCACTGTATGTCACTGTAACCTACAACAGTCGTAGTTGAGGCCCTGTTTCATCCACGGTTCCTCCAGAATAATTTAAGCTATCTGTCGATCGTCCACTTTTTTTTTTTATTTTATTGTTATTGTTATTTTTCCGGTTCTGTTGGTTTCTTTGTATTGAACCTTGAAAAAAATTCCGTTGGGGTCCAGACTAAATACCAGTCATTTCTCCCCTCTGTCTAGATCTATCGTCGATTTCTTTTTCCTCTTATCTTTAATCTCTAATCCCACTATGCTTATGCTTAGTGTGCCGTTCCCATCATTTCGTTATCTTTATCTGACCCTATATATTACCTCGATTGCGAGTAATCTCTGACCAGTGCTTGACTCATTCATTCCTCCGAACCAATCTTTGGCTCCGGACATCACCCGTACGCAACCGTTGCCACCGGCCTTTATATACCACTGTCCAGTCCTGAATTTCTAGATCCTTTCTTGATCTAGACACTGATCTACACCTATCAATATATACTCAACCTTCAAGTCGACATCTATTAAGAGTTAATTCAAAGCAAGACGTGACTTGATCTTGCATCTATCTGATTCATACACTTACTTTCTTCGCGCACCTTACCCTCTACGTAAGGTGCTTGATCCCCAGGATCAACCTCTACCCACCCCGGATATTTTCATAATGGCTGCTCATATTCCTATACGACTCTCAATCCGCACCGAAAACCAAGATGACAAGGCCTCACCCGTGACACCACTAACAGTGGTGCCGGGACTGACCCCTCCAGTCACCCCCACCAAGGGCGATGACAATTACTCAAGTGGTACGAGGACAGTCGGATCAGGTCGCTCAAGCTCGTTTGCCTCCGAAGGAGAAAAGCCAACAGATCTCTTTGCGGCTGATGTGCGTCCCTCGAGCCCTCTTCAATATTCCGATGAGCTAGAGTTTCAATATGACCCGAAAGGTCGCCCGGTTGAGTTTGGTCGTGGTGTTTGGAGTGTCGTCTACAAAGCTTCGTCTCGCCCCTCTTCGAAATCACCCCTGATGACCCCTCCCAGTTCACCTGCGAGTGGAGGTCGGGTGGTAGCGGTTAAATCTCCTGTCCGGCGAGATGCGCACGCCGTCCTTGATGCCGAAGCGTTAGCATTGACTCGAATTAGTCGTATGCCGGGTTCGGAACGCCATGTCATTCCTTTCCATGGGTACATCTCCGAATCACATTCTATAGTTATGTCGGCCGTGCCCCTCTCTCTTTCATCATACATCGAAGAAAAGGCCGACCTGGCCCAGAAGCACAAGTCCACTAGGACGATGTTCGATCCTGTGCAAGGCATGCCCCAGTGGCAAGAGCTTGCCAAGAAGCTTATAACCAGCTTACACTGGCTCCACACGCAGTGTCGAATAGTGCACGGGGACATCAAACCACATAACATCTTGTTGAGATCACGGCCGACGGGCAACGATATAGAATCCGACGAATTCCCGTTTGAACCGCTTTTCGCCGATTTCTCCTCCGCACATAACATCACCGGCTCTTCACTGTCTGCAGAGAAAGAGACCGGAACGTCATTAACGGCTTTGACACCACCTTTCGCCGCCCCCGAACTGTTATCTGTGTCATCTCTGAGGTCCCCGGGCACTAGTCCCACGCCCGCATCCGATGTGTTTTCTCTGGCGGTCACCCTCCTCGCGGCGGCGACAGGTGATCTGCTGCTTTATCCTGGCGCCAGCAACATGCAGCGCCTTGCCATGGCCCGTGAAGGCCACCGGGTTATTGACTTTGCCCAGTCGGGCGCTAATGGTTCCCGGGTCCCTCGTAACGGACCTGTCGAACAGGTGATCAAACCAGCCGTTTCGAAGGACCCATCTCAGCGGATTCAACCCAATGAATGGGTAGAATTAATCGCTGCTATGGCCTAAGATCTCATCCCAAATGGCCGACCACTTTCGATTCAACCCATTTGGACAACATATTCTCCATCTACTTTTGTCCACTCTTATATACCGTTCGATTTCACCCTATTTATGAACCACTTGGAACTGTTTCATCTATCTCTTCTTTGACCCTTCTTCTATTCTATTTTCTTCCAAAGGGTCTCAATATCTTACTGTTATCTTACTATTCTTGTCCTTTTCTTCTTTCCCCATATTTTCTTTCTTCTCTCACAATAAACTACTAAATGATACCCAATTTGACTGTCATGTTTCGACGTGTGGATGTTCAGCATGTTTTTCGTTCTAGACCATCTCAATATCAAAGAGAATCTGTTTCTCCAATACGGTCCAATGCTTTCACTTCTTGTCATGTATTACAATATCAATTCGAACGTTAACCCGCAAGCTGCACAGTAAAAATCAATACAAGATATGTAGTAAAACTAGTACAATATGTGAAAAGATGCAAAATTCTAGTATATGGATAGTCTATCAAAAGTGACTATGTAGGCACATATGTCTATAGATCGTAACCGTTACAGTATAGTACAAAGAGACACAGCTCATAAAACATAGTATACATCCCGAAGATATGGGTATAAAGTCCCCCCGCACGAAGGGGACGGTGAGTAGAGTAGTAGGTGAGTAGAGTGGATGTGGGCGATACCAAACGAGGCCGACATGCTAATGGTATCTCTTCCGAAGTTCGAGTTCGCCGGTCCGGAAGGACGTCAACGTCCCGCCGAGCAGTCGACTCAGTTGCACCGTGGAGAGGCTGGTATCGCCCTTCCTCTGGTACTCGACGAAGATATCCACAGTGTGCTGGTCGGCAGAGTCCGCACTCGGACGTCGCTGAGGTCGTAGTCTAGGTTCTCCTGGTAGCATGCGACGGGGTTGAGGGGTTCGGGGGCCCCGGGGGAACCGTGCATGGTCTTCGGCAGATTGTCGTAGTCTGGCTTGGGGGTCTTTGCTGCGAGGACGGCTAGGCCGGGGATGACCTTGACGATCTCGTTGATGGGTCGTCCGGGGAAGATCAGCTCCAGAAGCTCGGCGACAGTCAGAAGGCTACGGGTGCCGATGGTGAGAGAGAGGGCTTCGAAGAGGCGAAGAGGGGCGTCTCTTTGCGGCGGATCCAGCTGGTTGAGTTTCTGCACGGCTTGCGGGTTCGGGTCGGCCTCGAAGTAAAGGATGCTTCGCTCGGTCTCTCGGGGGTAGAGCTCGTCGGGATTGATGAGCAATGGTTCAAAGGGGCGCCGGTCCCAGTGGAGGATTGCATCGTCAAAGTCTCCGGTCTGCAGAGCCGCTCGCTTGTTGTCAACGATGACGGGAACTTCATTCCTGACTGAGTAGTGTACTTCCGACACTCCCTGCTCCAAGCGAGACTTGGCGGCCTGGATCTTTTTCAAAATGGGCCTCAGTGCCGCCGAAGTCTTGCGAGTGTTTGCCGCTGTCCGTGATAGCGTGGCTGTCAGTTCGTCAATTTCGGCAATACCGTTCGCCTGACGCACGCGGTAATACATGTCGCGATTCTCTTTGTTCAGTTGGATCCAGCCCCGTTGTTGTACTGGATTCATTTTGCCGTCCTTGCCAGGCGCGCCGGTAGTTATCTTCTTCCAAACTTTCTCATGCCAGTCGGTAAAAGGGCGCGGCACGTAAGGCACAGGCAATCTGCCCGGGTCAGGACTTTTTGGCGCCATGGGGATGGGTGGTAGTTCTCTGCCGGGAGGTGTGGTAACCCCCTTCTCTGCGGCTCTCTGAGCAACGCGCGAGGCATTGTCCGCCGCCAAATCCCATCCCTTCAGAAAAGTCCATGTACTGGGGTCCCTTGGAGCCGCGACTTCGAATGCATGCAATGCGACGTTCTCGGTCCACAATGCCGGTCGTTTGCGCTCGATGATGGTTCGCGGAACGACCTGTTGTGCATCTGAGATGGGGAGCGAAGCGATCATACGCACGCTTCCGTAAGAATGTAATCCCGTCTGGTGCATACAAGCCTCCATGAAAACCGACCACCAGCGTGCTGGGGTATAGTGGTCCTTTTTTGAGCCAACTGGAGGCAGGTTGGCTAAGACAAGGAGTGTATCGTTCCTGGGCAAAATGCCGCTGTCGTCACGGTTCGATGGTCCCTGCTCCGGGAAATGCTTCGATAGTATACTTTGCCAATCCGCAATAGCATGGATGTCTGCAGACAGTAGTTCATAGCTGGGGTTGGTTTCTGCCAATGGCTGGAGCAATGGCTTGTATAGGCTCAAATCAGGTTCTATAAGGACATGCCGGCGGGGTTTGAGGAGTTGATTGATCTTCGAAGACCATAGTCCAGCGCCGGGCCATAGGTCGAGAATGTCCACGGCAGGGTTGCGAAGGAGGAAGGGTGATAGGCGTTGAAGAGCATCGTCTATTTCAGAAGCCCGACGCATTAGAGTCTCCTTCTGTATAACAATTGGTCTTGAGTAGTAACTCACCGCATAGTTTTTCACTTGCTATTTCTGCCTTCCGAATGGATTTCCTCTTTGCGGTTAAAGGGAAGCATTTATAAAGCGCCTTTGTTAAGGGAACATGGGGAATGGGCGTCCATCGATTGAATTTCATCTTAAGTGCAGGTCAGGGATGTCGTATGGTAGCCACACCGACTCTCCATCATTGGTCTAGATAGTACTTTTGCCTCTAGCGAGTCAATCGCAATGGAAAAAGTTGGAGTTGAAGCTTTCAAGAACTGCGGCGGGAACGGAGACCAAAGAGGAAAAGGACCCGCAGTTTATTTTTCTTCTTAAATTCAAATAAATTCAATGAGCTCAAAATCACTTTTCATCTGTTTGTCTCATTGTTTCGACTCGCTCACAGCCTTTTGCAAAGCATGTTCCAGCCTCTGGGACCGGCTGTTTTTACAGCACAATTCTCATTCTGATCGATCGATCATTATCCAACAGATCTATAAGTGCTTATAATTTATATCGATTTCCTCCAAGGTTTTTGCAGAGTCCGGCTGCCTGCTCCGTCGATGCGGAACGTCCCCACACGCCGTGGCGGCAGACCTCGATGATCCCTCGTTGCACCTTATGATCGAACGAGTCGCTTGGAAACCGGACATTTCAGGTTATCGGAACTTATACTACTGAATTTCTTCACGCACGCTCACGTCGTATGCGCAACCATGGCCTCGCATATGCCTCCGGCCACAGGCGCGGGGGTCTCAGCCCCTCGAAAGGTCGAGGATATTGCCCGAGAGGCGCAGAACTATGAATACAACCCCTCGATTCCGCTGCGGTTTTGGCTACGGACCGCCACGAATTTACTGAGAGAGGTCAGTTTGATGCTACCGACTCCGTTGAATCTCCGAGGGCTAACTAGCAGTCCCCTTTACAGGCCTGTATTTACGAACGCGAGGGAGACGATGAACAAGCGTACTGCCTATTGTTTCGCCATGCCCAGTTGGTTCTCGAGAACCTGGCAAAACATTCGGAAGCCAAAAATGAGCAGAATCGGAAAGCTCTGATGGAAGCAAACAAGGATGTCAACAGGAATCTCAAGAAGTTGGAAATCCTCAGACCTCGAATCAATAAACGATATAAACGCTATACCGAGTTGATGAATGATCGCCAAGCTCGAAGCCCGCCCTTAGGAACGAACCAGACCGGGCCCAACCAGCAGCAGCCTCAGCATCCCGCATTGGTAGGTGTTGCCACGCCTCTGGAGGCTGGCGAGAACCGAGACCTGGCTGTTAAACTAGCGAGGACGGAAATCAACCGGAGGGCCACAGCTAGGAGAACTGTACGCCAAGCTGGAATAGCACCCAAAGAGGAGCAGCGTCGGCGCCCCGCAGGTATCTGGGGTGACTGGGAGGGCGCTTTGGACAAGAAGGGCACAGATACGGACAATGACCTGAGTCGACGGATACAAGATGTCAGGATCAACATGGACCATGCGCACGATGCGGACCGTCAAAAGAAGGCAACAGAATCCACGGCGCGGCCGTTGACTCCAGGATCCGGTTCGTCCACGTATAAGTACCCAACAGTGCCTCGCCAGAAGGCGCTAGATATTGCGCCCTCCGTGACCAACGGAGCGAGAGATGCGACGATGTCCTTACCAGCGGCCCCGATGCGGCCTCCAAAGGAACGATTTGAGCCTCTCCAGCCAGTGGTCTTAGATGGGCCATCGCCGCCCCCAAGACCGGACAAGATCTCCGCGGTACCCCTGACATCCGCAGCTCAAACACAAGCTCCAGCCCCTCCGGCGAAAGTCAAGCCAGTCGCGGATGGTGGGGATGGCCGTTCAAACCTGGACCCATCCAGCTTCACCTTCAAACCGGCCGCCTACCTGGAGAATGGTACCCCTCTCCGGACGGTTTTCCTACCCCCAGAGCTACGATCCACGTTCCTGTCGCTAGCAGCTTCGAACACACGACGCAATCTGGAAACATGTGGTATACTTTGTGGGACCTTGATATCCAACGCTCTGTTCGTCTCCCGGCTTCTCATCCCCGAACAAACCGCCACATCGGACACGTGTGAAACGGTGAACGAGACTGCAATATTTGAATACTGCGACTCGGAGGACTTGATGATCCTCGGCTGGATTCATACCCACCCGACGCAAACTTGCTTCATGAGCTCGAGAGATCTGCATACGCACTCTGGATACCAAGTGATGCTGCCCGAGAGCATTGCGATCGTCTGCGCTCCGAGCAAAATGCCGGACTGGGGCGTTTTCCGATTGACCGACCCGCCCGGGCTCAAGACGGTCCTCAACTGTACGCAGCCCGGGTTGTTTCACCCACACGCTGAGCCCAATATCTACACCGATGCGCTACGACCGGGGCATGTGTTTGAAGCCAAGGGGCTTGAATTCGAGACTGTGGATCTACGTCCGAACGGATCCTAAATCTAACGATGGCTGCCATTTCACGATTTATGAGAGCGTACTATGCCACTTTCTAGAGTTTCTCATTTTATTTTAATTTTGTCGGATATCCCATCTCTTGCTCTGTAATTCGAAATCTGTGGGCAGCATAGATAGCTTTGGATGTACTAGGAGAATTGTGCTGTAGCATTGTAAGAGAGACACAAATCCAAGTGATTTGAAATGCGCCGCCCTATGAGGCAGGGCATCACCCCACCCGTGACCCGAAAGGAACTAAACTCAAACGATCATTTGTTATCTTGATTTCAATCTCCTCTCACAGCTTCTCCAGCGTCTCCACGTCGCGTCATTTTGACTTGAGCCTTCTTCTGCAGCTCCGTGGTAGCCAATTGAATGCCTGGGCAGTTTCGTTCCCTGGATCCGTGAGCTCCTCCTCCGTCCCTCCGTCCCGTCCCTGCCGCACGCATGTCTTCCTCCGCCTCCAGCTCGAGATCCGCATCTCGCTCTCGACAATCGAACTCCCAGATTCATCAATCGACTGCATCCTACTTCTCCTACCCCGTCACACATGTCGTATCAGGCCTGTACCGTCGCCTCACCGACCCACCAGCTTCGAAATCAAAGAACATGAACCGCAATCAATCCTCCTCCATGACCACCCCAAACGACTCCATCACCTCATCTCAGGTCTTCACCCCCGTTCGAACCGCATCACCTTTCCAGCCCCCGCCGCTCACTCCCCTCACCCTCACCGGCGACCCCTCCAATCTCGAACAACAGCTCCTAACTCGCGCCCTGGCCGAGGAAATCCGGCTGCTAGTCCCAGCCCGCCTGCAACTCGTCGACACCTGGCGTCTAGCTACAGCCTGGACCGGGACGGCGCCTCGCTCGCCACTCTCTATGAAAACTGTCGAGACATATCTCACCGTAGCCCGCGGGCGGGCTACGTTCTCATCATCCGCGACTCTTCTCCCTCCGGCGCCGTGTTCGGTGCTTACATGACCGACCCCCCGCATCCAGACTCTCATTACTACGGCACGGGCGAATGTTTCCTCTGGCGCGCAAGCGTTCTGACTTCCCCTGCGAACCTGAACCTGCCCCGCGACGGGCCCCCATCGGAGGACATGCTCGAACTCGCCGGTCTGCCCCTTCCACCGAGCGCTGATACCACGCATGCTGGTCGATCCACGACCCTGCGGGCGAGGGATGCTAAGTTGGCACCTCCAGCAACTAGCGGGCGTACTAGCGGCGCCAGTACTCCAGAGAGAATCCGGTTTAAGGCGTTCCCATACAGCGGAGTGAACGATTATATGATGTTCTGTGAAACGGGATTTCTCAGCTTAGGTGGAGGGTAAGCGCATTCCTTCTGAATCCCGGCAGCAATTGTTTATGATAACTAATAACGAAGCAGAGATGGCCATTATGGTCTGTGGGTTGACTCGAGCCTGGAAAAGGGCGTGAGTGCCGGGTGCCAGACATTCGGCAACGAACCCCTGTCAGATGAAGGCGTCAAATTTGATATCCTTGGTGTCGAAGTATGGTATGTCGGTTCGTGAGAATTCGTTGGTTGAGTCCATCTTTGGATGTAATGCAGGTGGAGTATCTTGGTGGATTGTGGTGTATGTTGGACTTGGGTGCCTTGTTTAGTACGTCAGTTAGCCGGTCTTTGTCGAGCCGTTTGGATATATCTATCTACTTATAATACCCGTGCACGGTGTGGCTGGTCTCATCGTGTTATGCACTGTTGTTGAATCTTACAGTTTCCAGGTTGATAGGAAAGAGAAAAGTTTATGCTACTTCATGAGCGATACATACTTCACATACGTAAAGTGGTCGGCGATTCCTGAATATTTATAGCACTCATTACTGGAGAGATGTCGTTCAGAATTCATAATTCGTACTCAAGTATTACTAGAGATTTATCTCGAGATTGCAAAGACCATCATTCAATCCCACCCTTTCCATCTCTTTGGTAAGCTACCATATCGCCCTCAGGAGAAAGATCGTCCATGGTTTATCGTATCGGAAATTGCATAAGAAGATCATAGAAGTGGTGCAAGAACGTCTAGAAATTATTAAAGGAGGGGGGGGGAAAGGCAATAAACAAGCAAAAGGAAGACAAAAGGGGGTATGCAGTGTACAAGAAAAGAAAAACGAGGTAATGAAATAAGTCAAAGTCACTTGACTAGAGAACGGGGCCGGACGTTAGTATGGAGAGTTGACAATATCATCTCGTCCCAAACGGCTGCCCCACCGGGTGCTGCGACGGCTTGGGGTGACTGGGGGCCCTGCGATGCTCTCGCGAGTGGGTTTCTGGAGAGCTCTCTTGGCAACCATGTTGACCTCGTTTGGCAAGGCGACGATGACGTTCTTGTCAGAGCCGAATCGGAAGTTGTCTGCCATAACCTCTTCAGAGTACCGTTTGATCGTATAGGGATCCTTGCGCCCAGCAAGCACCTTCTTCAAGCTCCATGTGACGATGAAAGGACCCGTTGCCGTAACAATCGACGTCTCTTGTGAATCAACACCCGTATTGAAACGAGCTTGGGTGAAAGCGAGAGGCTTCTTGGTTTCATGTTGGAACTGTGCGACATGTGCCGGCTGGAGACCAAGACGACGAGGTTGGGGTTTAGCGTCTTTGCCGAATGAACGCTCAAAACCAAGCTTGCCTTCATTCTTGCCTTCCTTCTGCAGCGAGTCAATGAGAAGAAGGTAGGTACGGCATGTAGCCAGAACCCAGCGGCCATCGGCGGACACATCTAGACCAATGATAGGTTCGCCAAGCGCAGGAATATGGGTCTTCGCGTTGATTCCCAGGCGGTCGAACATGCGAATATCTCCCTTGTTCGAGGCGACCGCGATGTATCCCTTTTCAGTCGTGGCCACGGACGAGAAGTCGTTCTTGCTAGCATACTGCTTCAGATCCGCATCGACAAGTTTGTTGCCTGCCAGACGGGGATCAATGCGGTAGAGCGCATTCTGAGAGGCTCCGACGAAGGTTTGAGCATTGGTCATTTGGGAAAATTTCTGTCACAGTTAGCAAAGCTTCAGATGTACTCATTTGATGTTTGTTAGACTTACGGTTTCTGGTGCAAATGTGTTGACGGGAATATCGTCATGAACCTTCCACTCGTCGACAATCTTACCATACTCCAGGTCCATGCGATAGAGAGAGTTAGGGTCATCCCCGTTTTGAAGAACCATGTTGGAGTCCTCGGCATGCAACATAACCTTCTTGGGGCTGAACAGCTTGCCGTTTGGTGTCTCCACCTTGGAGATAGTGGTAGAGAACTCAAGGTTGTTGTCTGGCGTGTGTTTGAAGACACCAATCTTGGAACCACGGACAACAAACGATCTATCGTGCTTGTAGCCGACTGCAAGTTGCGAGTTGACATTACCGTCATCATCGTGTGTAACCACATCATCCTCTTCTTCATCACTGTCATAGTGTTCACTGCGTTGACCGTCGTACTGATCTTCCTCTTCTTCTTCTTCCTCTTCTTCCTCCTCCTGGTTGTCGGCTGCGTCCTCCATGGTAAGGTCCTGGAACGCATCCAAAACATATTCCCGGTCGTCCTCCTTCACCTTGACCCATTTCATCTCGTTCAGTTGTTCCCAGAGCGCTTGCATCAAACCCTCCTGGAAGCGTTCCTCAGTCTCTTGGTCTTTGAAGCGTAAAAGCCAAGAGTATGCGGACCCATCCTCAGCGTAGTGGTTGAAGATGAAGGAAAGATATTCAAAGTTAAAGACAGGGTTAATATCCGCGACAACAGCCTGTCCAAGCCATTCCTTCTCAGTTCCGCTGATTTGAAGCCAATACTGCCAGTTACCGACCTCGGACACAGTGGCAGTCACATCAGCGTCTTGGATAACGAATGTTCCACTTGGGAAGTCAAACATATGCAGCTCAGCCTTTTCCTTTGCAAGAACTTCCGTAGCTTCAGGCTGCACAGCCGATGGCGGTGCCACAGTGGGCTCCTCTCCATTGTCAGCTGGCTTGATCTGTCCTTTCGACTTCTGATATTCAACATCCTTGGCCATCGCGGCGGCTGACTCTCCGGAAGTAAGCGAGTGAGCGCGAGACTTGGTTGGTGATGAGATGGGGCTCGCAGAGGGGATGGGCTTCTCCTCTTGGTACGAGAACTGCTGAAGATCCTGCTCGGTTGCTTTTTGGGCACTTTGTCTGTATTTCCGCTCGTACTGGCACTGGAAGGCAGCCAGCTCAAAAGTAGGGATCTTATCCGACGGTACAGACGGGTCGCAAACGAACTCGTACAGGTCGCCGATATCACCGCTCAGGTCTCTCCAAGCAAGAACCTTAGCGCCCCCTTCGCGGACTTCAGTACGGAAGTGCAAAGCCTCGTCAAGAAGGAAGATCTTCTCGTCCTTGTCGAAGTTATCCACGCCGCCTTGCTCGTCTTCGTCGGCGCTTAGTTCTTCCTCACCCTCCTCGTAAGCTCTCTGGATCACAAGTTGATATTGATACTCCTGTCCGGTACGTCGGATCGACGCGGCCGCGTCCTTGAAGATTAGTTCCGAGTAGCCCTTGGGTGACAGAGGCCGGACTAGATAAAGCTCCCCCTGAGGGATCTCGATGATAGACTCTTTGGAAGTATCCCCGAAGAGAAACTTGCTCACTAGAAGCCAAGGGATAACGCGTTAGTGTCAGATAGGGATGTCAAGGGAAAGTGAAATGATAGGGAGGTAATAAAGTGAAGGAGGGGTGGATGGCGGGGTAATAAAGATTGGAGATTAAAAGAGGGGCAGAATAAAAGGGAGGTGGAGGAAGGAAAAGTAAGCTCATACCGTTGCGGATCATAAACATGGCTGCGATCTCTGGCTGTCTGAGCAACAGCGGCTGTTTACTCCAGGAGTGGAAAAGAACAGGGGTTCGGTAGGAAGTCAGATAAGATGTGGTGGAGAAGAGGACGACTATGAAGGGAAAAAAGAAGATGAAAAAAGAAAAACCGAGATGATACTAGGAGGAGAGGACCATCACCAAGCAGCTGACGATACAAATGACAGTGCCGCGATATTCACCAAAGCAAGGGAGGCTCTCTGATCTCCAGAACTGCTGGTCTTGTTTGGTAAAAAACGAAGGAAAAGTTGTTTGTGTTGATCTTCCGTCATCGATCGTCAGTGGCAACCGCTGTGGCGCTGTGGCGCTACGACCATGTGGCTGGAACGTGTCATCTAGTCACGTGCTTGTATAGTACTGTGCTATGTACAATACTGTCGACTGAACATAAGGTTCATTAAGATTGTTTTTTGTCTATATGGTATCAAGGATTGGTACTAGGAGCAGTAGCTTCAGCTTGTAGTTCAGCAGCTTCATCTTCTGGTTCAGCAGCTTCCGCTTCTTCATCCGAGTCAGCTTCGGCAACATCGCCTTCCTGCGATGGATCTTCAGAAGCTCGCCCCGAATCCTTCAGTGTACCACCCTTTCTCCGAGGAATAACTTTCATGAAAGCTTCACCCCAATCGCCGAGTTCCAGCCATCGGATCATAATCTCCACAACGTGGTTGGTCGCCAATATTTGGCGCGAGGCCATTTGAATGTAATCCCCAATAGGCAATTTAGCGGTTTTGATTCCCTTTTCCACTGCCGTTTTGTAGCAAATTGCTTTGTGACGGTTCTTGTCCACCAGTCCTCCGACTATGTAGGTACTGTATGGCTTTAGTTCTGTCAGCGTGTTTGGGCTGTCACTGCTGAGGTACACAATCTCTCCGTCTTCAGGCGCTGCGTCCGTCTGGTTAGCAAACATGCCCGCCAACTGACCTCCATTGGGCTCCTTCATCCATTCCTTTGCCTGTTCTGCAGCATGCGCAAAATCTTCGTCCATGAAGCGGATTCCCTTCCAATTATTATATGACTTTGCTAGGGTTGTGTCGAAACGCTCCTTGAGTAATTTATTGAAGGAAGAGAACACCATGTGAGTACGGTAGGGCGCTCCCCGATTATCGGAGTACGAGCGCGTAAGTTGTGATGAAAGGGAAATCCGTTCCTTCTCAAGCATCAAGTCGTCGTAGCCACAGTCCACAACAAGAGTGATCGGCAACAAAGTCGATTGCTTGAACTTTTGCCGATTTGGCTGCCAGGTCTGAAGAAGCTGGTCTACTGCTTCTTGGCCACCTTCCTCTCTTGCCTCTTTCAATGCCTCGCGCCTGCGCTGTTTCCTTGCGGCCGTCTTTTCTTTGCGTTGAGTCCTGCGCTGATCCTTCTGCGCGTCCCACTGTTCTCTGCGACGGAGTTTCTTCAATTGCCTCTTCGATATTTTGGGCGCATCCTCTTTGCTTTCATCCACAGTTTGCTGTCCAGCCTTTGGCTTGTCATCGGCACCATTCGCTGCTGTTGCGACATCATTCTGCGTAGTGGGCTGGGCGGCGTCCTCGTGGGGAACAGATCCCACAGCTCCAGTCATTGTAGGCTCCGGATCCTCCTGTCCGTCGTCATTACTCAATTTGGGGTACTTCCTAGGCCTTTCGTCGTCCTCCATTGTGCGATATCAGCGTCAAACCAAATAGATTATCCTGTCGCGGTGAATCGTAATTTCTCAAAACTAAAGAGAACTCCAAGCTCCGGGAACAAGCACCAAAAAATGCCCAGCAACCAATGAGCGACAGCGCAGCCCGCATTACCAAACCAAAGCCGTCGCACGTGACCACCACTCCAACTTCGTCGAGCATCATCGGCGGATCTTCCCTACGGATATCCCAAGATTACATTGAAGGCTGCTGTGTCCGTCAGTCGTCAAAATGCCTCAGGATATGCCCCCCGTTGGGGGCTACGGGCCAGTTCAATACAAGGTATGTGCAGCATGTCCGATTTTCCCGCATGGGTGTTCAATTGCCCTGGAATCATCGGCCCAAATGTCTACTTGAATCGCATCAGTTATCACGCCCCATTGCCGGCGTGAACCTGCCTCAAGGACGCCCTGGCTAACATGCTCAACAGCGTAACATCCCCGCCCGTGGTTTCCGCCCCATCACCTACCTCGTCGGTATGCACCTCTTAATGGGCTACGGCTACTACAAGCTATTCCACGGCATCCGCGAACAAAAGTACGTAACCCACCGCTTTCCCCCTCACCCGGATCGAACGCAAAAGAAGCACAGTGGCTGATTGCATATAGTGAGCTTGCCCGCGAAAAGGTTTGGGGCCGTCTCCACATCCTCCCTCTCCTCCAGGCCGAAGAGGACCGCGACCAGGTCCGTCGTCACTTCGCCGACAAGGCCCGCGAGAAGGAGCTCTTGGGCTCCGAGTCCCAGGTCTACCACTCTGAGCGGTATAGTCCTCCCTCTAGTGTCATTATTGCTGCATGTACTGATTAACTGACTGATACAGCTTCGTCCGCCCTACTTTCGTATACACACCCACCAAGGTCTCTCAATAAGCGATTGCAATTGTCATGTGTTTGGATTCGTTTATGTTAACTTTGCATGCTTACTTGAGCACCTCGGTGGACGGGTCCTGATTTATGGTTACAACACAATTCGGAGTCTTTGTGCGGGGCCTGTTAGATCAATAAGACGATAGGAAAGCTGGAAGGGGCACTGTATGATGTAGATATACCGTCTAAAGGAGAGTGGTTAGTTTGCAATATGTGTTTTTTTACTGGGTTAAAAAAGAGTTCCAATATCTATTCAGTACAGAGAGTAAGGACTGCATCGAATGAACAGGTGTAGTCATCAGTATCAATATATTGTGATGGCTAAAAGGTACTTTCTATGAAAGGCTTTTAACGGTGTGTACTCTATCTTTGTGTCCAGAAAAGCCAGAATGACGGATATCAAGGAAATTGGGGCATGTCAACGGAAGGGGATGGCGCGAACCGTCGTACTATACAGAAGCAAGTGAAGGAGGCAGTCATTATCCAGTATATACGCGGAAACCCTTCTAACCAAACATGTCCGCCACACCGGTCAGATCCGGTCCGTCATTAATATCAACCTTGTTGTTTTGCTGGCCTTCCATCTCGGCAGTCATGTATCTTTCCTGTAAAGCGCTGCGGGCCTTGCGGCGTTCCTCTCGCGAGCCCAGAATCTTTCCTTGCTCGGCGATGCTGACGCCCCTCAGACCTTCCAAGAGATCCAGAATGAGAGCTCGCTGTTGGCGCGCGGCGGTAGATCTAACGAGGGACGCTTCTGTCATTGCTACCCTCTGCTCGTCCATGCCAGGCAGGCTGAGAATCACAGAGCGCGGGGTAGGCGTGCTCGATCCATAGAGTACCCAGATTGAGGAGATAAGCTGGGCAAGATCCTTTTGCATGTCGACAAAGTAGGGCTCATGCACGGATGTAATGCATGCTTTAAGAACCTCGGAGCATATGAATTCACGAATTTGGACTGTTGTTGGAGAGTTATTGGGAGGGGCGAAGTCCTGTAGAATGGATCGGATAACGCGTGTAATGATGCTGCAGCATCGGGTATCACGCATACGAAGCGCATGAGTGCAGAACAGCATCAAAGGCTCAAAGATCTCCGGCGAGGAGAGGACGAAATGACGTATGGAGTCAGAGAGCGCAGGTTGGGGATGTGCTGCGCTTGGGTCCACAGGTTCCTCATCAGGGTCTATCATTGAAGTATTAGCTGAAGATGCAGGGCATGAGGATGCGGTTACTTACCCCCTCTCTGTGGATCCAGAAGGCTCGCCACCATGATCACCGCAGAATACGTCAATTGTCGAAGGATACTTTCGGATTTCATCTCATCAGTCAGATCTGCGTCGGCAAGACCCTCTCTCTGTTGTTCGATCAGAGCCCATTCTGATGTAACCTTTTTATCGATGTTGGTGAACAAGGTTGAGAGCATCGGAGGCAAGAATTGTGCACGGAAGCGAACAGGGCAATCGTCAATTAAGCATCTCGCGATATTGAGAAGCACAGAGAACTGATGTGAAGAAAGGCAGGCTGAGTCCTTGAATAGAGCTTGAGACAAAGGCCCTGGAAGTTCTGCAAACCCATAGAAGTGCTCTCGTAGTCTGCTCATGCTGTAGAGCATCGAGTAGCAGGATTCTCTAACTGCTCTGATCTTACCTCTGACCGAGGACGCAAACCCTTCAAGCGATGCCCGCGAAGCGGTGATTTTAGCGTAGAACTCATCCCGACTACCAGTAGATATGCCTGCTTGCCAGAATCTGTCGGTTAAGATGCGCTCAACAACCGCCCGCATCTCACTGGGCAGACCGCCCCAGTTGGCCGGATTGTGGAAGGCATGTGCATTACTGTGCGATAGGTTAGCTATGTGGTTTAGGATGCAAATGCTGAATCATTTTACCTGACAAGCTCGAGCAATGTCGGCAATATAATTGGAATCGTCTCATGCCAGACATTGCACGCAAGCTCGTACGCTGGTTCACTCTTTTTGAGCTTATCTGTAGAGACAGCAAGCATCGTCTTGGTGCCTCTCAAAGGCAATTGCTAGCATAACTATCAGAATCTCTTCAGACCATCACGGCTCATATTTGAATTACCTGGAACTTTCGAGTCATCTCTTCCTGGATCCGCTTACCCTCGGTATCAAGAGGCACGGACGCCCAGTCCTCCAGCTTCTGGGCTTGTTGAGCTTGCATGAACGGTCCGACGCTCTGTAGTCCAAGCATAGAGCAGAATCCTTCGAAAGAGGAGCTCATCTGCCTGAACTCCTCATCTTGCCAAGCCTGTCTTATGGGCTCGATAAATGATGCCAAGCGGGACTGGCGTAGATACGGTTCCACGTTATTCGCGCGTTGCCTAGCAAGATCAGTATAAAGACATGTAGGACGGCGATAAAGCTTTGGTTAATACATGATTATGAGAAGAATGGAGGTAAGCTCCATTTGGAGTTTGTCATCCACCCGGTTGGCGAAGCTGATCTCCTTGACTTTCGGTTCGAGTACGTCGTAGAATGTCTTCAAACCTTATTAATCTTGCGTTCCCAGAAAAGGTATTTGTTTTGGACTCACGGCGAAATACTCTGAATAGCGCATTGCGAGACGCCTGAGCTCATGGCTGGACAAGCCATGCAGTTCCTTCACAGCTTCAGAGTAAACAGGAAATTCGGGCTGATCAGGAAGGCGGGTCATGAGAATGTATTCGAGGGCTTTGAGCGCAAAGCTAGGGGTCTTATCGAGAGCCTTTGACGAAATATCAACGATAAGTTTGATGACTCTTTGCTTGAGAACCGGGTCCTGAATCTCTAGTTAGCTATGCGGTGTTCGGTCATTTCTATTAGTTGCACAATCGAACCTCGAAGCTCCGCTGCATTAGCGAGAAAGCCCATTTCTCCAGGATACCCTCCAGATCACTGCGTTTTTGCTCCTGTTGCTTATCAGTAGCATGTTATTTGGTGACGTTGGCAGTACTTACATCTTGCTGGGGCATTTTTCCGTGTGCGGCCACCCATTTGTTATAGCCCTTAAGAGTTGCTTCTACAACGGCAAACTGTGTATCGGCGCGCATCAGGGGAACTGAGCTCTTTGAGAACGATTTCGCTGTTTTAAATTGTTAGTCCATAATTTTCACTGTTGCCAAGGCCAAACAAACCGTTAAAAGGCTCAACTCCATTGTAGAGGTTGTTCAAATTAGTATCGACGCCTGACAGAATATGGGGGATGGCTTCCTGTGGCCGCTTCTGGACGATCGTTTCGATAACTGACGAACAGTATCTGCGATAATTGCCCACAAAGGCATGTCTTTCCGGGATAGTATCGATATCGTCAGTTAAAAATGCTACTGTGGGATCATCGGAATCCGTTGGTAAGGCCTCCCATCGGACCAGCCGTTGGGTGCAGATCTCTAGTAGCGAAGGAATCAAACCGGTAACCAGATCAGTGTTTCCTATTCTTTCAGAGGCTAAGAGTTTGGACCACACGTGGAGGACGGGGATCGAGACCATCAAGCTCTGATGCTGAATAACACTTATTGTCAGGTGGAAGAAGAAAGGCAGGTTCATGCCACGCGCGCTCTCTAGAGAAAATCCCTTCTCCTCCAGGAATCCTGCGATGTACGATAGCATCTCGGACAGTTTTTTCGAGATCATGTATCGGGTATCGTCCATGTCGTCTGGCCCCACAATTGACCACTGGTATAATTTCTGCATAATATCTAAACACTCCGTCTCGTACATCAAGTGTACAAGAGGTTGGAAACTCTCCATATCCATGTTGGATCTGCTATACAAAGAGTGCAGGGCTTCGACGGCAGCCAACAACACCTGCTCATCTGAGCAAGTGAAAGCTCTAGCAATAGCAGGGACACAATTTGAGGAAATAATGGCTTTAGGAATGGCCCATAGCAAAACGGATTTCAGAGTCGCCAGTGCCTTGAGCGCTGCATCTTTCGCTTGTTTTGAGTTTTGAAGGTTCTCAATACAATATTGAAGGAACTCGCAGATTCGCGGCAGCCAGCCGTCAGAGCCGTACCGTAGCTCGACGTGGTTATCCCTTTTCGGATAGACCTCTTCAAAAACCGACAGCGGCGTGAAAATCTCAACCAGCGCTCGGTTGAGATCTGTTCCTCGCAAAGAGGAAACGGTATCTTCCCGATAGAAGATGTCCTCCGATAGAGTTTCTAGGATGGAGAGAACCAACTCTTTGTGCACCAGGCTGGCTCCCCAGAATTGGGCAAGCGCCTGGTCCATTTCAATCCAGTCCAAGCCCCAGCTCCGTTTCGCGATCTCCGCCCATAGTTGCGGGATCTTGTTGCGGAGATATGCAGGATCCTCAGGCCGGATGGCCTCTGCCAGCTTGAGGACCAACTCCCTCAGCTCGATCACCTGCGCTGAAGCCGTAAAGGAGGTGTGCCGCAAGACATGGTCCAAGAGTGTCAGACCAAAGTAGCGGACTAAGGGATCGTTCTGCTCCCGAGATGCCAGCACAAAGCCGTTGCGCGCGGCGGATTTGCTCTCCTTTTGCGACTCAACAAACGTCAACGCCTCCCTGCGGAGCTCATTGGTGGAAGACGGATTGTGGATGAGCTCCAGAGCGCGCACGATGTCTGCGATGCGGCTCTCCGACAGATCCTCTTCGGTAGTCATTTTCGCCTAGTCCCGACCCTGAAATTGACCGGGGGCTTGTTTAGTGACGGGTCCAGCAGTGATTGCTTCAATTCCTTTTAGGTAGTCGTTGGACCAATTTGATCATGACCTAGGCTTCATACAAGCCCTTAACTTTTTTGCTTTGGCTTTTTCGTTTTGTGCTTTATTCTTTTTGGGCAGACTTTTTTTAAGGTTTTGTTTGACAGGATCGAACGAAGTGCAGCAGATCATCAACAAGTACCCGTGATCGAATAGTTCCAGCGGGCGGACCACGGTCCAGAAGAGCACCTGCGCACGTCCGGCTCAGTGTTTCTTGCCTGTCCGGAATCCCGCCCCGGAAATGATTGAACGGGATTAATAACCCTGACGACGACGACAGGTCAATATACACCACTCTAAAGGAAGAGCGTCCGGGCTGGGAGACTAGTAGTAGTCCTTCTAAGACAGGAGGCGGGCGTTGTTGTGATTGGGAAAGAGGGAACCAAAAAGTAAAGCAACCAAGAATAATCAGGCAAACACCCACCCACCTTTACCCTTTCAGATGCTTTCACTGAATTTTCCACGCGCTGCCGCTCCAATCACCACACCGACTCTCGGAGGGGTTCCGCCCACACCGCTTCCTATTTATACTCGTTCTCTGGTTCTAAGTTCTCTCTATAGTACTACTCCGTTCTAGTAGTCGACTCGGGTCCATGCAATTCACAAGATACAACCGAGTGAATATCACAGTAACAATTATATTGCTCAATTTTTCATTTATCACTTTGGTTTCGTTAAATCCAATTCTCATTCTGGTTCAGCCTCAGGCCTACTTCCAAGTCGTTACCCCTGACGCTTGTTATCTGATCAAGAAACTTTAAATCATTGACATTCTTTTCCCCTTTAATTTCATCGGAGAAAACAAAGCCAAAGAACAAACTGCCATGATTCGGTGCAGCAATAAACAAAAGATGTCATAACGCCCAATGCGCCAACCACTGTCAAAGCTGAGCGATATTTCAGGTCAATCCGCCTTACATCACAGTACAGGCTCCACGTTGGCATTGTTCCAGATAGGTTATATCCTCTCCGGAGACTTTAGCTAGGTCGCCTGGCTTGCGTTTGACTCCCTGCACCTTGATGTCCTGCTTGCCTTCAGGGTGCCACCACCGAAGTCGTTGGATGTTCACAGAGTCAATCTCTGCATGGTCGATTGTCCACTCCCCGCTACTGACAGACACCACGGATTGTATCTCCGGGAAGTGGAAGTCAGGCAAATAGATTTCGGTGGGTTGATCCCCTCGGACGGCCTTTTCTTTGGCCTCCAATGACATGGTGAAAGTACAATTCCGTAAATCGAAGCCATGGTGTGTGAGAGAGCCGTTGGTGAAAATCGGACTTGGGCGAATATAGGCCTCCGCGGCGCGAAAGCCGTTGTGGTCTTTAGACATCTGAGAAGAGATGTCGGAAGTGATGGAGGCTGGTCGCAACGCGTCTTTCAGATTGGAGGGACCCACGTGCTGATCTTCCATGTTACTCTGACTCTCTGAATAGGCTGGAGAATGAGGGTCAGACCGCGAACGTGATGCGCTTTCAATCGCTAACAGCTTACCGCTCGGCAGCTCGGGGTCGTCGAGAGAGAAGATCGAGAGGTCCTCGCCGTTCCAGTTATCACCCCATTCATGATTGTTCTGAAGCCTGAATTAGCTATTCGGTGCTCGAGGTAACATGTCAGCCGGGAATGGAGGGGCCCTTTACCTGTGTTGTGTAAAGCCACAGCGTAAAGCCATTGGCCGTGCTGCCTTCCAGGGCAAAATGGTTGGCATCCATTGCACTTATCTGGCTCCCATAATCACCAGTTTTGTACGCATGCTTGTCGTCCATGTCATATGGGATTCCAATTTCCGTAAATATCATGGGGTGATCTCCCATAAACCGTAGGCTCTCCTCTCTGAGATATTTGAGCTGGTCACGCAGGCAATTCCGGATCGCCGTCTCCCCAATCTTCACAGCAAATGCTGGCGCGAGGTACTTTCCACGAAGCACACCGATTACGTCGACGTTGTATAGTCGATTCCTGCAGAACAATTAGTGGCAAGCTGACGAACTGCAATGCAACACGACTTACCAATGTTTTGTCAACAAGGTCAGGCCATCGTAGTAGTGTACGGCATGAACCATGTTGGGGTCGTCATCAAATGAGCCCTTGAGATCAGGGGGGACTTCCATGACAGGGGGCTGGCAAAGCATGATGGACTCGGGCCATACACTTCGAATGGCATCCTTGTACGCCCTATAATGCTCCATGAAATATGTGTTCGTAAAGACATCGTAATTCAATGGTTCGCCGCTTTGAGGTTTCTTAGCGAAATAGTCCTTTCTGAGTAGTCGGTCCGTTGACGGATCCCAGACACCGTGCTGTGCCCATAGACACTCGCCTAATTTCCATTCCGGATCTCGTTTCCAGCCATATTTGTGATCATCATAACTTGCAGGCAGCCATGCCAATTCGCCTTCGGGGTCCACGAGTTCCCGACCAGTCTGATGAGGGCCAAAGCCACCGAACGCCCACGTCGTCTCCTCACACGCTCGTCCAGATCCAGTTAAGATTGCCTGGAAAGGAGTAGGAGACGTCCCTAGTTGAAGTTGTTGGTCAGGCGGAACCACTGATATGTCCTGAACACCAATGAGCCCTCTATGGGGCTCATTCATGCTTTCCCATCCGATAACTACTTCATTTTCCAGATCACCGGCCTCGTGGATTTTCTGCGCAAAATATCTACATGCAGCGATGAAGTGACCCTGCAGGTATTCTTGAATGTTCACACCATTTATAATTGCCTTGGGTGCAAAGTCCCGGCCAGCCCAGAACAGGGTGAACATTGTCTGGCAGACAAGACGGGTGTAATTCGTACTCCAGATCATCTTCGGAAACTCTGCCGGGTTGTCATATGTATTCTGAACAAGAGCCGCTTCGGTCTTCTTGAAAGTCCTTGGGTTAAGCCCCGCTGCATAGAGAGTCCACCCCGGTGCACCGGATCCTCCCGATAATCTGGACCACTGGATGTTGTCAGCAAATGCGCACCGGCACTGAGTGCGCCTGGAGGGAACTATACCACATCCTGATGAGGGTCCATGAACACGTAGAACTGGTATTGCTTCGCGATTCGAAGAACTTCGATGGTAAAGGAAATCCATTCGTCATCATACTTCCCAGGACCCGCGTGTTCTATAGCCTCCCAGGTGAAAATATATCTTATGGTATTGTAGCCCCATTTCCGTAGCCTTGCAAAGTGCGTATGTGCGTCATCCAGCGAGAATGGGCGACCAACGAATGAAACGTCGTCGGTCTCAAAAAACTTGTCGGGCACATGGGAAGGGGTATCAGGGTTCTTGGGGTACTTGGATTCTCCGGCGACATTGATGCCTCTAAGCGTAATTTCTCGATTATTTGGGTCTTTAAAGGTTGCGCCTTCGATTCGAAGCCGGGGAGCTCCCATGATTGTCTGAAACAGCGAGTATAGTTATGAAATAGTATGTTTTGGTTTAAAATAGCATAGAATGCTAGTCCGGGACCTATGGGAACTGATAAGTTAGTAGGGATAGTTCAGCAATGATACATTGCCGATGAGATCCACGCTTACCGTCCTACAGCGACCGGGAAAAATACAATCTGGAGGATCTCGAAAGACGTAAAAGATCCAGAGCACAGTTCCACACCGCTTCCCAAGCGCCGTAAGGGGGTACTCCGTGAGTAGATGGACGGATGAGTGCTTACGGTCTGGGGCGATAAGCAGCCACGAGATCGGCCCTCTGACGTATCACCACCCGCCGCCCGCTCGGCTTCCCCACACACCGAACATTTGCCTAACTTGGCTTTCTTCTCAACCGTCGCTTGTTTGTTGGTCTGCGATCTGCCAGATACTTTTCTCCAACTGCTAGCGCAAGGCTATGCAGCAATTGGACTAGAATGTCAAGCAAGGCAGCCCTGAAAGCGGTGCGAACAGCACTGGACTCGAAAGACTTCGAGCTTGCGGCCGAGAAAGCCAAAGCTCTTGTGCAACAAGAACCTCAAAACTACCACGCGTATGTAACCCAGTTTCTACTCGTGGGATATCCTCCGCTGACGTATATTCGATCTTTAGGAATGTTTTCCTAGGTCTTGCGCTCGATAAACTCAACAAGACAAAAGATGCGGAAAATGCCTACCTCGCAGCAACCCGTGCGAAAGAGAACGACAAGATAGCATGGCAAGGACTGATCAGTCTGTATGAAAGGCAAGGAAACAACAGACTAGACTCTTATCGCGAGGCGGTTATCAAACTTTGCCAGATCCTTGCTGAGGCGTAGGTTCACCATTTGTCTCACCTCTAGCTGTTTGGTAGAACACAAGTTGACCCCTCTCCAGAAATGACCGTCGACGCTGCGAAGAAATTGTTGATAAATATGTCAAATTTACAAAGAAAAATGGCACACGGTCTCAATGTCGAAAGGCCCTCGAACTACATTTACCGTCGAGTCCCATCTACGATATCCTAGAGGGTCTCATCCCGCATCCTGCGCATACCTATCTTCGCCTCATAGAGATGACCGAAGCGGAAGAAAAAGAATTCATAAACAGAGAGATAGGAGAAAGACGTACACGACTAGGTGCGCGCATTGAACAAGTTACACTAGAAGTGAAGAGAGAGGCCTTCAGGCGGAGTGAACTCGAACAGCTTTATCGCGGAATCGTGGACTGGAGCCATGACGATGAGGTCCGGCGTACATATGAAGAGAAGATATTAGAGCGGGGCTGCGATGTTCTCGCCGTTCTTCCGGTAAACGAAAAGAAAGCGAAGCGCGAGGAGGTGTGGGTGGCAGCTCGCGATATGGTCATTATCAAGCACCCCTTCGAGCTCGCGTGGAGAATCTTTCTTGAATGGCAAGATATCCAAAGCTTCTCAGAGTGGGACCACAACTTTTTACAGGACTTTATCGAATTCTTCCCAGAAGCGGGTCTTACTAGAGTCCTGAAAGGTTTCCTGGCCAGCAACCTTTCACCATTCCCAAAGGAGACCAAAGACCCCAAGGCGAAGGACAAAGATTCTAAGGCAAAGGAACAGGACGCCGAGGATGAAAGTGACGAGACGAATGAACTCGGTGTTCAAGACAGTATTTTGTTGATGGTCGAAGGACTTGAGATGTCTGGATCCTCAATTGTTGCGCATCGCATCTTGGGTGAATTTTACTTGACCCTTGAAGAGTACGAGAGCGTTGTGGATGTGTCTCGCAAAGGACTTCGCAACATTCAAGATCTGGTCAAGATGTCTGGCATGAAGCTCCAAAAGACCACTGATTGTATGAATATTGCCCTTGCAAACGCCCTGATCTACTATCAGTCGCCCCGGAACCACACTGAGGCCAAAATCATATTCGAAGAAATCCTCAAGAGAAATCCAAAATCCACGAGCTGTCTACTTGGGATTGGGCTTATCCTCAAGGTAGACGAGGATTATACTGAGGCCGTCAACTTCCTGGAGCGTGCTCTGGCACGAGACCCATCGAACCTCAAGGTTCGTGCCGAGCTGTCCTGGAGTAAGGCACTAACCGGTGATCTTACCTCTGGACTTCATGGGCTCCAAGATGTGCTTGAAGAACTACAAAACTCGGATTCGGAGAACAGAGATTTCAAATCAGAAACTCTTTATCGTATTGGTTATTGTCAGTGGGAGTTGGATCCATCACCTGCGGCACGCAAGGACCGCAATGGTGCCTACGCTAATTTCCTTGCGTCAATCCAGACTAACATTAATTATGCGCCTGCCTACACTAGTCTCGGATTGTTCTACGCCGATTATAAGAGGGACAAGGGCAGGGCGCGAAGATGTTTCCACAAAGCCTTTGAGCTATCGCCATCCGAAATCGAAGCAGCGGAGAGGCTCGCCAAGGCATTTGCGGATCAGAAAGAGTGGGATCTTGTTGAAGCTGTGTCACAGCGCGTTGTGGATTCCGGCAAAGCTAAACCTGCGCCGGGTTCGAAACGACGGGGCTACAGCTGGCCATATGCTGCTTTGGGCACTGTCCAGATTAACAAGCAGCAATATGCCAAGAGTATCGTCTCATTCCAGGCAGCTTTAAGACTGTCACCCGGCGATTATCATTCATGGGTTGGCCTAGGAGAGAGCTACCACCATTCCGGCCGTTACATTGCCGCTACGAAAGCGTTCGAGCACGCGCAACAGTTGGAGGACTCCCTTTCCAACTCAGATAAGGAACAAGTCTGGTTCGCACGGTACATGCTAGCGAATGTCAAGCGGGAGCTTGGAGATTACAACGATGCTATTGCGAGATATGAGGATGTCCTAAGCATCCATCCGAATGAGTTCGGCGTGTCTATTGCACTACTCCATACACTCACGGAAAGCTCTTGGAAGAGCCTCGACCAGGGACTTTTCAACGACTGCATTGAACTTGCCCGTAAAGCGATTCTTGTAGCAACATCTCTAGCCCTGGAAAGGGTCGACATCTTCAATTTATGGAAAGGTGTAGGAGATGCCTGCTCAATCTTCTCCTATGTCAAGTCGAAGACTGCAAGAGCCCCAATCAATGAAGTACAGAAACTACTCTCTACCCAGCTTGAGTCTGCAGTCTTCGACATCCTTACAGATGTCGATGAGGTCGGACAAGATCGTCTGTCAGAATTGAAAAATGCAGATGATGAGACTTGCAGTCTATCGGATAGATGTATGTACGCCTCGATTCTGGCATACAAGCGCGCCATCCATGTGTCAGCACAGGACATTCATGCTCAGGCGGTTGCTTGGTATAACCTTGGCTGGTCAGAATACAGGGCTTTCAGATGTATGCAAGTGTCTACGGGCCAAGGCAAAAAGCAATCGCGAAAGTTTTTGAAGGCCGCAATCCGATGCTTCAAACGGGCCATTGAGCTGGAGGCTGGGAACTCTGAATTCTGGAACGCACTTGGTGTAGTGACTACCAGTATGAGCCCGAAGGTCGCACAACATGCCTTTGTGAGAAGTATTCATCTCAACGACAGAACTGCGCAAGTCTGGACCAACCTGGGGGCACTTTACCTCATCCACAATGACATCCAGCTTGCCAACGAAGCCTTTACTCGAGCGCAATCTACAGATCCAGACAATTCCCAAGCTTGGATTGGGCAAGGTTTCCTTGCACTTCTTTTCGGTGACCCACGGGAAGCCAGGGGTCTGTTTGAGCATGCCTTTGATATCTCCAACTCGTCAGTTCCATTGCCTAAGAAGCAGTACACGTTGAGCTTGTTCGATCATCTTATGTCAGATTCGTCGGCTTCGAATGAGGTTTCAGAGCTGATCCAACCGTTCTTTGCACTCCACCAGCTCTGTTCGCAAGATCCGTCCGATTTACCCTTCGTGCATCTGTCCTCTCTTTTGGCTGAGAGAATTGGCGAACTGTCAGACGCAGAAACCAGCCTACGGGCCCTCTGTACCGCCGTAGAGGCAGAATACGAGGTGTCCGAGTCAGCGTCATCCCTCTCTAAATACGCCCAGGCGAACGCGGATATTGCTCGTGTCCTCCTTGCACGTCAGGAATTCGAGGAAGCCGCCGAAAAGGCGGAGACAGCGCTCATGCTGTCTGGGGAAGAAGACGCCGAGAAGTTCGATCCAGAAACGAACAGCAGGCTGCGTTTGTCAGCCCACTTGACCGCGGGCCTGGCGCATTATTATCTACGGAACATGGACAGTGCGATTGATATGTTCCGTGACGCTCTCCAGGAAGCGGACAATGCGCCTGAAGTGGTATGCCTTCTCGCACAAGTGCTATGGGCTAAAGGCGGCGAGGAGGAACGGGCCGTCGCTCGCCAGCAGTTATTCGACTGTGTGGAGAACAACCCCGAACATGTCGGGGCTGTCACACTACTGGGCGCCATCGCGATCCTCGATTCCGACAAGGATGCCATTGAGGCCGTCGAATCTGACTTGCAGATTATGATCACGAGAGATGATATTGAGATTCACGAACAGACTAAGTTGGTCAAGCTTTTAACAGCCATGTCTACCTTAGGGTTCACTGATAACTCTGGAGTTCCCGAGGAGACAAGACGCATTGGAGAAGCTGCGGCAGCCGTGATGAGATCACCTTACCAGCCTCAGGGCTGGATGGAATTGGCAGCAGCCTCCGATGAACCATATCCCGCGGAGATGGGCGTTAAGAGAGCTTTGCGCAGCGTCCCACCCCGGGGCAACCTTGACGCCGTTGACCTATCTACCGCATATGCACAGACCGGAAAGGCGAGTGACGCACTCCGGGCGATTATGATTGCCCCATGGAAACAGCATGGGTGGGAAGAACTGAATCACACGGTGTCTGCAACAAACTAGTGTGATGGCTTCCGCCTGATGAGAGTTGCGCTTATAGATAGTCGAGCAGGGCATCCTGCAACATGTCTGCTGTAGTTAGAGCATGAGTGATGAAATAGAAGCATCCCGACATACCTTGGACACTACTCAAGGACAGACCTTGTAGTCGTAAACCCGTTCTCAAGCCTTTTACTCCCCCTGCATTTCCGTGATTCGTGCTATCAGTCTCTCCTTTCTACCCTCTCTCCACGTCTGGTCCAAGGAATCAATCTTTCCCCCAAGGAGCGTAACAGATTCCGGTGTCAACAACACCATCCCACGAGCAACCGTCACATTGCGCAACACTAACTTAGCCCCAATGGGCAATTTCCCCAGCGCAATACCACTAACCGGCTTCAACTCGATAGCGACAGCTTTCGTCCCCGCCGCATCTTGAACGACCAACCGGTGCGGGCCATTGCTATTTCCCGTTTCTGGCTGCGCAGAAGTACGATTCCCACCGGTACTCCGCGTTCTGCTCCGGGTCTGCGTCCACATTAATCGTCCGCACAATCTCCCGTCCTCGGATCGCCTCTCCGCGTTCCACGCGCTCAATGGCTTCCACTTGGCTCCAGAGACTCGCGCCGATGTCCTCGATATCGAGGACCTGGACAGGGATCAAGCTTTGGAGTCGTCTTTCTTGTACGGTGGGGTCTAAGACGTCGACGGGAAGGAGCGACGACGGTGTTCGTGTGGAGAGAGAATCTCTAAAGTCCGATGCAAGGATGCGAAATAAGGCCGTCTGGGTCAAGGCCGAGAGGGGCACGTTTCGCTGGTGCGCAGTCGAGTCAATGAAATTACTGAGCCATGCTGCTGAGACCGGAAGTGACTTGCTGCTCAGGAGCTGGGCGGCGATTTGTTCTTCGGGATTGGCCATTAGTGAGGTCCAGAAGTGCAGTGATTTGTGTGTTGTAGTTGAATTTAATTGATTTTCATTTATTTATTCCGCGGCGGAACAAAATCCGGGGAACGGACCACCGCTGAACCTCCTTAGCTGTTCTTTTACCTTCAGACCACGCCTCGCTTTCTCTTTACCTCTCCGTTGTGTTTACATATGAGTATCTTGAACCTGCACCCTCATTAGACTGCCTCAACCGATCAAAATGTCCACCGTCTCCTCCCCCGCCCATCAATCACCTCCTCACGCGCCCACTCGCCCACCCCAGCATCCTCCCGCCGCCCATCTCTCGACACCCTCAACACCAACGTCGGCCTCAGCCTCAGCGCCAGCTCGACCCCCTCCACAGCGCGTGCTGTCTCCCCCTCCCTCCATCCACGCCGCAACCGCGCCGCCCTCCGCGACTACTACAACCTCAAACCCTCGGCAGCCGAAATACCGGGAGCCAGACGATCCCGCAGCATTCCCCGACCCACCGACGCAGCGGACACCTCGAATCCGTCAGTCGTCCAGACCGGGACGGAACTCGATAGTCCCGATTTCGATGCCCAACACTATGTCAATCATCTCCTGGCTACGTCGTCGCTGTCAACGGTGCTGAAGGCGGAGAATACCCTCGTCGGGGATATCAAAACGCTGGATAGTGAGCGCAAGGCGCTTGTCTACGATAACTACTCGAAGCTGATTCGCGCGGTGGAGACTATTGGGAAGATGCGGCAGAGCATGGATGACCGGGGGGCGCCGTTGACGATGACCAAAACGTTGGGACCGGCTATTGCTTTTGTGGCGGAGACGGCTGGGGGGTTGATTCAGGAGGGGGAGGAGCAGAGACGGCGGATGAAGGAGGCGAAGGCGTCGGATGAGGTGGAGCGCAAGAAGGCTGAGAAGGAGACGGTGAGGTGGGTGCTTGGTACGCCGGCTCGGTTGGAGAAGCTTGTTGCGGACGGCAGTCGGGAGGAGGCTGAGAAAGATTGGGAGGAGGTGCGGGAGCTGCTCCAGAAGTGGGAGGGTGTGAAAGGCGTCCAGGAGCTCCGGGAGGCTTGTGAGAAGGCCATGGAGAAGAGCGATGACGCTTCCTGAAGGATGGCTGCATCAACCGATCCTCGAGTCGGGCTACCTTGTGAATACTTGTCACTGGCCTCTGGAAGAATGCCTCCTATCACTGTTAATGCTACTGGCCTTCTGACAGGCTGGGATGGCACAGTACTGCTCGACCGGACCACCTTGATCAAACATGGAACAACCTTATCGGAACGTCTGGCAACTGCTGGCTCGGCTAGTTCACCTACGGGTATCACTTCGATATCAGGGACAGCCAGGAGAAGGTTGAGCTCAAGCTCAACAAACCAATCTCATATCGCATTAGATATCGAAAACGAGCCATAGCAGCTCAGACAGATCATACCGGCATGATCATCATCATAATTAGATGGACAGATATGCAATACATCACAGATGGAAACATGTCAAACTTTCCGCTCCAAAACCTCCCGACTGGAAAACATACTCGCCTTCAACCCATACGAATTCCCACTTGTAATCTCCAGATAGGTATAAGCATCACACTTATAATAGATGGGCCTCTCCTCCCTCCTGACCAACTCCAGCTCGACCAACCGCTCCAACACCCGGCGCACATCGTCGACATCCCCAAAATCCCGGGTATAGATAGCCAACAACCTCGCCTTCCCACGCCCATCCCGCGTGGCCACCTTCGCCGCAAAGCCCAACCGACCCTCGATAGTCTCCTCCACCACAACGCCCCAAACGCGATCCACGTCCTCCTCCCCAAGAAACAACATCCACTTCCCCGACACCACTCCGGTCTCCCTCGCCAGCGCAAAGATCTCCCTCTCCAACCCCCGCCGCAACGGCACCAACTTCCGGCCCCGCGCCAGCGCCGAAGCGCCCTCCATCTCGACCTCCACCGCAACCTTCCTCTCCTCAAACGCCCTCAACATCTCCGTCCCCCGCCCAACCAACCCGGCAATATCCTTCTCCCCCTGCGGCGCCCCGGGATGATCGACATAGATCCACGGCCCAACATCCGCCGCCTCGGTTTCAGAGGGCGGTAACCGGGCCAGGAAGTCGTGAACAGGTTCGTTGCGTTTGCGGGCGTTGTGCGCAGCAGTGGATGTGGGTGTTTCGGGCTCGAAGTGGACAGGGTGCTGGCTGGGTTTGGGTTTGGCTGGGGGGTTGTTTTCAGATATGGGTTGTTTTTTGGAGACAGCTAGGGCGTCATGTTGGATTGTGGAGTAGAGAGTCGGATGGATGGTTTCCCAGTAGGGTCCCGGGTCGTAGGTTTTGGCGAGATATTCCAGGCGGGCTTTTTCGTCTTCGGAGCCTTTTGGTTTCTAATTAGTTTTGTGTTGTTGGGGGATGATGTCATATGATTAAATAAATAAATAACTACTGGTTAACTACTAGTAGTAGTTAACTATAAGGAGACGACACGAACCGTAAAAACTCGACTCGTCGGAGAAGAACTCGTTGCTGTCGAGGATGGACATATCCGTCGTGCGCGTTTGGCGTTTTGGTCGTGGCATGTTGAGTTGGGGATGTGAGTTGATTGTGGTGTGTATATGGGTGGGATTTACAATATAAATAGTTGGGAGGGGTGCTAGGGGATGGCGAGAAGTCTCGGCGTGGAGTGAGGTGAGAATTGGTTTTGTGATGTGTCGGACATGTTGTACACAGTATGGATTGATTTAGTGAGTCTTGTCTGTCGCGATAGCTTGGGGCTAGAGCTTTCTAGTGGTTGATCTGCCGGGAGTGGATGTGGGGTATTGATTTATGTACTCTTTGTAGTTTATATAGAACACTACAGATTAAACGCATCGCAACAACTATCTTCGGGAGAAAGTGCTTATCTGTGGACAACAATCACAGTTATATAAACTGCCTAACTCGTGAGTATCTGTGATAATGACAATCTCATCTATTCCCTTCCCCAAATCTGCTCCACAAACGCCGTCAAATCAGCCTTCAACTCCTTCGGCTTCTCCAGAGCTGCAAAATGGCCGCCCTGCACAACAAACAGTCAGCAAACGACTCTCTCTCTCTCTCTCTCTGAAAACGAAGCGAAGCACATACCTGCTGGTGTTCCCTCCAAAAGACCAGATTCCCCGTCGTCTCGACCCAGCTCTTGGGCACGGGGAACAGCTCCACAGGGAAGTAGGAGAACCCCAGCGGCTTCTGAATGTACCGCAGAGGCTTTTTTTCTGGCGACACGGGGAGCTCCTAAGGACCAAGTATTAGCCCTGACAAACGACATCCAACTGGGTCATACCTCTCGATACGGGTAGATCGCCCGCGGAAAGGTGTCCGTCAGCCAATAGAGCGAGACGAACTCCAGAATTGTCTGCGAGGAAAGGGGCTCGTCGACCCAGGTGAGGAATTTCTCGCCGACCCTACGTCTCAGTTAGGCTCGTCCTTTTCTCTACCAGAGGAAAGGGGGGGGCAATACCACGCGAGCAAAGCAAGAGGGCTCGAAGAGAGGATATGGCCGATGGTACTTGGTCTCGTGGCATGCTCGAGGGCGTATGCGAGGCCCGAGGTCAGGAATTCCTCTCGGAGGGCCAGCCCTTTCTTCTCGAAGGGAGTAAGGTCCACGTCCGACACTCCCTGTGGGGGTGTGGCGATCGCACAAAAGTTCACTGCTGCAGTTGGTCTTCTCCATGCAATACTGATGTTTGGGGGTGCTGAAGAAACTTACAATGAACCGCTGTGTAACCGTTAGCGTTCTGAAGACTATATATCATCTACAGACACCACGAACCTTTGCAGCTGGCATGGTCTACGGCCAGAATCCTGGATACCCGGCTGCCGATATCGCCTCCCTGGGCGATATATCCGCTTTCGAATCCCAGGTCCTTCATCAATTTGTCGATGACTCGGGCGGCATCGTGAGAGCTGTAGTTCCTGTCCAACGGGGGGCCAGAGGAGAAGCCATAGCCCGGCAGAGACGGGACGATGAGATGATACGGCAGGGTGCTGGGGGAGAACTCATCGCGGAACAGCTGGAGCAGGGGGAGAAATTCCAGGAAGCTGCCTGCAGAGTGACGGCCTGTGAGCCCCAGTCTACACAAGAAGCCGAAGAGATAGAGATGTTACAATACCGGGCCATCCATGGAGCAGCACGATGGGCACTGCATCAGGGTTTTCTGAGAAAAGGGCCGCAAAATGCACCCAGATCTCGTCAATCTCGGCTGTGAATTGAGGGAAGTCGTTGATCCGAGCTTCGCACGCTTTCCTACTCGGAGTCAGGTTCTCTATACCCTGAAGGGAGTGTGTACTTGAAGTCTATTGAGTTGACGATACCAGTCGAAGTCATTCAGCCACTTTTCTCGGATCCCCGTGAGCCATTCGGACGTGATGCCGAAGCGGGCGTCTGGCTGGGAATTCTCGTATGTCCGAGGGCCTATCTTCGACAGCTTCACCAACGTGTGGAGCTCGGTCAGCTGCTCCTGAGGAATGGACACCGTGAAGGGGTGTGGGGTAATTCTCGCCGTAGAGGGGACTTGGCTGAAGGGTGCAGACATGGTCTATGGATCTACAGGAAATACTGGAGGAAGTGGTAGCAAAAGTAGGGTAACTGTTGAAGTCCATCCAATGCTCAGTCTACGCTGGTTTGTATACTTGTGTAAGATAAGGCTAATGCGGGGAAGTTGATGATTAATGGGATTATGATTCATAGTTAGGCACGATTGATTTCTAATACGAACAAAACCGAGTCTGACTACATCAATCTGACGAAGACATTGAGTCAGATCATATCGCATGGCTGACAGATCTTGTTCTGTTCCAACATACCCTAGAACATATCCATGGCCTAGAACATACAGTATCCGTACCCTAGACGAGATGGGGAACCCCACAGTTGCAAATGTCATCAAGTTAATATTATCTTAACTCCGTTCCGATCTACGGGCACGGCAATTTGACCCTATCTGGATCGTTACCCTCGGGTTCCATCGATCATCGGAAGGGCTTCCCGATCCCAGGTTTCTTTCCCCAGGGTTGCGGATCAGCCGAGCTCTCATTTCCCTTACCGTTTTGAGTATAAGACGCGATGGAGGAGATATATATAGTCCAAGGACACCCTTCGACGAAATGTATAATCTACGAGTCGCAAGCAGAGATAATTGCGATTGACCAAATACTCAATCCACCATGCCATCATCATTCGCATCCATCTTGAAGGACACCAGTCTCTTCGTCGAACGCTCCTACATCAATGGCCAATGGGTATCCTCCAACTCCAACGCCACATTCAACGTCACAAACCCCGCAAACGAAACACAGATTGGCGTGGCCCCTGAATCCACCCTGGACGACCTGAACGTGGCCATCGAGGCCGCCGCCCAAGCATTCCCCACCTGGCGGTCCGTGCCAGGCCGTCAGCGTGGCCGGATCCTGCGTCGCATCGCGGATCTCCTGGTCGAGAACAAGGAGGACATTGGCAAGATCATCACCGCCGAGAACGGCAAGGCCAAGGCCGACGCCGAGGGCGAGGTCATGTTTGCCGCCAGCTTCTTCGAGTGGTTCGGCGAGGAGGCGCCCCGGATCTACGGTGATATCATCCCCCACAGTAGCACCGCGGGCCGGACGCGAGTGATCAAAGAGCCCGTCGGCGTGTGCGGCTTGATCGTGCCGTGGAACTTTCCCCTGGCCATGGGCGCGCGCAAGGTCGCGGCGGCCCTCGCCGCAGGATGCACGGTCGTGATGAAGTCGGACGGCCTGACGCCATTTGCGTCGAACGCGATGGCGGTGGTGGCGGAGCGCGCGGGCGTGCCCAAGGGTGTCTTCAACGTTGTGACGGCGCTGGACAACACGCCTCAGCTGGGCCTGGCTATGTGCGAATCGGATGTCATCAAGAAGATCTCCTTCACGGGGTCGACGCGCGTCGGCAAGCTGCTGATGAAGCAGTCCAGCAGCACGCTGAAGAAGCTCAGCCTGGAGCTGGGCGGCAACGCGCCGTTCATTGTGTTCAACGACGCCGACGTGGAGACGGCCATCAGCAGCGCGCTCATCAGCAAGTTCAAGGTGACCGGCCAGACCTGCGTGTGCGCCAACCGGATCTTCGTGCAAGAAGGCATCTACGAGCGATTCGCGCAGCGGTTCGTCGAGGAGGTCAGCAAGTTCAAGGTGGGCAACGGGCTGGAGGATGCCTCCGTGACCCACGGCCCGTTGACCAACGGCGTGGCCAAGGTGGAGGAGCATATCAAGGACGCGGTGAGCAAAGGGGCCAAGGTTCTTCTGGGCGGCAACCGGCTGCCGTCGCTGGGCAAGAACTTCCACGAGCTGACCATCCTGGGCGATGCCGACGATAGCATGCTGGTGGCCAAGGAGGAGACCTTCGGGCCCATAGCAGCCTTGATGAAGTTCACGACCGAGGATGAAGTCGTCCAGCGCGCGAACAACTGTGAGGTCGGTTTGGCGTCGTATCTGATCACGAGCGACCTGGCCAGGTCGCACCGGGTCTCGGAGAGACTCGAGTTCGGCATGGTTGCGATCAACACTGGTGCCATATCCGACGCACCGGCACCGTAAGTTTTGATTAACCCTATTTTTTCAATACCTAGTATATACTGACCGGCTCTAGATTCGGCGGCGTCAAGCACTCCGGGATGGGACGTGAAGGCAGCAAATATGGACTGGACGACTACATGACGATTAAGATGATTACGACCGGGGGGATCAACACAGTGTACACGCGGTTGTAGATGGTATTATGACAGTTTAGACGACTTATAATAGATTAAATTGATTTCTTTCATGTTCAAGTCACGTCCTTGTCATTACACATGTCACCAATATGACATCTCTAAGTACACACTCGTAGAGAACATTCATTGTTCAATCATTATAGAATAGACATAGATCAATCATGGCCAACAGTCTATATAAATCTCTCGACCAATCACTCACTCACTCAATCAACAAAAATAAAACAAACCAAAAAAGGGAAAAAAGAAAATAAAAAGATTTCACCGCCCACGCCCACAGCACCACAAAAATAGAAATACTTTAAATCATACTCCAGATTTTCCTACTGCAGCATATGCACCTAAATATAGAGCACACTGATTAGATACTGACCTCAAATATACTATACTATACTATACTCAACCAAAATGCCCCAAACCCCTCAATCGGCCACCACGGTCTACCTGGACCAACCGCCCAGTTGTCTGCAAACCTGTCCGGCATCACCCAACCACATCGTCATAGGCACATACCTGCTCACGGAGACGAAAGATGAAGCCAAGGACACCATCCAACAGACCAAAACAGGCAGCCTGCAGCTGTGGCAGTTGACCGCGGAGACGAATACTTTGTAGGCTACCCCACTTACTCACTATTTTATAGAAACCCCCTCCTCCCCTCACCCAAACCCTACCTACTCACCATA